>NW_012192595.1:263207-275846 GCF_000956335.1 Plasmodium fragile | reverse complement strand
GTTAATTTTTTTTTTTTTTTTTTTTTTTTTTAACAAGCCAAATGAAAAAAACTGTAGAACGCGGGGGGAAAATCACCTGAACGGTTAATAAAATAAATAAATAAAATAGAATAAAATAAAACAATAATTTAGTAAACAAATGAATGCATAAATGAACAAATGAATGAATAAAGTAATTACTTGCGCGCAAGGGGGGGCAGAACGGAAAAATGTTCAGAAATGTTTCCAAAGCAGCGTAAAATTTGGGGCCAAGAAGGAAATGAGAAAGTACATCAAACTCATATAAGCACAGCACAACGATGAAGATGCCCAAGGGCACATTTCCCCTGCGCAGGGAAAAGCGCTGCAACGATGTGGATGCACAAAGTTGTAGAACAAGGAAACGAGCGAGTTACATTCACAGGTGTTTGAACGTGCGAAAGTTGCAAAAATGTGGCGAGCTGAGAAAAATGGAAAATTACTGCTTGTACGTAAATTTGAAGGAATTGTTACAGAGAAGTTATTGCAAAGGGAAGGACAGCAATACAAATGGCAGTTGTCTCAAGGTCCCTGCACCACCTCGTGGAGAAATGGATGAAGAAAGGGAAAGAAGAAGCCCTTATCAGCGCTGCTGCAATTGCGCTAGCCATACCTTTGACAAGTGCTATATCACCGGTCTACACATTTTTGAAGGTATTTTTTTAACCGCCTGTTCAGATGGGATTGTGGGTATATTTGATAAAAATTTAAACAACATATTGAGCAGACGGGTAGCTACTTCGCCAATAAATAACATTTCAGTGAGCAAAAAGGAAAATGCTCTGTGCTTTGCTGACAGCTCTAACCATCTATATGTTGTACACCTAAATAGGAGGAACATGTGTAAAGGGTATCACTTTAACATAAGCAAAAGAGATAGCCATCTTGATGAAAGCGCTGCTTGTGCAAGTACACCATACCAAGGTGGCGATGAAATTTTGAACAGTGTTGAGGAAGACGAGAAGCACATATTTTTGAACCACAAAGACTACGCGCATTTAACAAAAAAAGAGAAAAACATTGTTCAGGCATTTTTGTATAATAACATATCGAGTTACCATGTGAAAAATTTAAACTGCTGCGTAATTAACCCCTACTTTCACCACCACCAGAGTAATAGCATTTGCGTTCTGACCGCAAATAAAATCGTGTCCCTTCTGAACATTTTTGAGTTTCATATAAACAACAGCGTTTTGTTTAGAGGGCAGAACATTTTAAGTTTACACTGGCACAGTTTGTATGTCTTTATCTGCACGGGTGCGTCCATTTTCGTGGTCAACTTTTTTGACAAAACGAAAATTGCTCATGTCGTTTTGGCTAACCTCGATATGATCGAAAAGGTCGAAGTCGGCCAAGCAGGCCGCTTAGGAGGAGAAAAAAACGTTAAACAGGACATGCCAGTGAATCATAACAGCGCGGACATGAACACATGTAGTGACCAAGTGGACGGTGTGACAAATGAACCCCAAATGATGTGCGCGCTGGAGTCGATTCACATATGCGAATTGGAGAAAGGGGAGTATACAATAGCCAGGGGCAAAAATGTGAAAATTGTAAAAATTGAAAAAAAAAATGGAATTGAAAAAATAAGCATTTCCAACGAGTTCGATGTGCACAATACAATTATTAGCATAAGCCCATATTATAACCACCACCTGAATGGATTCCCTGATAATGAAGTCTTCCTTTCGGTCATTACAGCCCTGGACGTTGAGCTATGCGATGGGGAGAATTATCGTACATGTACACACCTGGAACATATCATAGTGACGAGGGGCAACTACCTAATGTATAGAAATTGCCTTCACATTGGAGGTGCTGAAAAGGACACAATTAGGAAAGAGTACCTTGCAAACACACCATGCACACCTTATCCTGGTGGTAGTGCAAATGGAGAAGAAAGCAACACAAATAAGATGTTGCCCATTGACGAGACTACTTGCGACCGAGCGGAGAATTCCCACTTCATCAGTAACCCAGATGGAGGAGTCAGCCAAATAACGAACCTATTTCAGTACATGAAACTTACGCCCACTTGGGGGCAGGGGAAACGAAGTGGCGCCATCGAACGTTGCTTGTATATATATGGAGAAAATACCCTTTTGCAGTTTCGCTCCAAAACGGTGGCCGAGTTTTTTTTTGAGGTTATAAAAAAGAACGCAAAAAATGGAAGAAACATTTTGCTCCTACTTGATGTGCTGAAGAGGCAGCCAATCTGCAAAAAACAGTTAACTCAGATTGGACTATCCCTCATAAACGCTTTCATAGAACAGACGAATTATTTCATCGCGGCAAATGTGTTCATCCTGTTGTGTAACCATTTTTGCGACAAGTATCGGGTCATCTACAACGTCATGGAGATATTTTTCCTTCGACGCCATTTGCACATCCTGTCGTTGTTTTATCGAAAATTGAAAGAAGAGAGGACAGATCGGAAGAAAGGGATCGGCCATTCTTCCCTGCACGTGGTACGTGATAAAAAACGGCGCTTCATAACACGCAAGGGGAGCACAGGGGAAGAAAAAAAAATTAAAAGCGCTTTGTACATGCCTCACCTTTGTTATTTCAAAAATGGGAGAAAAAAAAAAAAAAAGAAAAGGGATAAAAAAGAACGCCTTCTTAATTACGAAGAGTGGAAGAAGAAGAAAAGGAAGAAAAGAAAACAAAACTTCCTCTTTTTTGCAACGAAAAAACTGTTTAACCAATTTTTGGTTTTTCTGTTACATACGGATGCTTACGAATTTCGAAAAGTTTACAAAATTTCATCCAAAGATGATTTGAATGCTGGCATGTTAGTGAAGCACATAGTGCATTTCCTCGAGGGCGATTTATCTGTTTTGAAGAAAAAATTTATTCGCTGCAGCGGCGTTGGCGGCAGCGACGGCAGTAGCGGAAGTTGCGGCAGAGGAAGAAACCACTGCGCAAATCACCATACCGATCGCAGCAGACGCAGCGCCCATGGCGTCACTCTAAAAGAAAAAAAAAAAAACAACGCCGAAAAAGGAATCCTTCTCGATATCCTGCTTGACATTTTTTTTAAATTTGACATTCCCCTTGATGCTGCCTCTTTTGCATTACTATGCAAGGATAGGGAAAAGGAACAGCAAAAAAAAAAAAAAAAAAAAAATGAACCCCATTGGAACAGCAACAACGGTGAAGTCATTACCAATAATGACAAAAGAGCAACAACACAGGAGGAGGATAAATTTGTGAAGAAGAACCTACCTGATGCATGCCTACAAGAAAGTAACAGAGGATGCACAAATAGGGAAAAAAATTTCTGCAGTTACAGGTACAAGGAGAAAAGCGCATGCGCCAGGGGCGAAGAGCAACTCGCGAACGAGGAGAGTCTCCATCGAAACGAACACCGCAGCGAGGGTGGCCTTATCCCGAGTTGCGACAAGTTGGCTCCGTTGCCCCACCAGCGTGATGGGAAGCATGAGGGTGACCAACGCGACGATGAAAAAGAAAACACGTACCTGAGGATGGAGATTAGGAGATATCACGCAGGCTGGGACAGCGATAGGAACGGTGGCATAAACGGCGTCATAAGCGGCGGCATAAACCGCGACACGAACGGCGACGTCAAATGCGGCAGCAACCGCGGCGGAAGTAGCAACGGAACTGATGAGGAGGCCCCCCGTGGGGGGGATGCCCCCCAAAGCGCAAGGCAGCCCAGGCAAAAGGAAAAACGAATGAAACGACGAAGTAGAGGTGTGGAAGGCCAAAACAGGCCAAGGCATAACTCAAATGGTACAAACACAACTAACACATTAACGCTGGGCAACCTGACCAATGATTACTTTTCCTGTGTGACGCACCGTCGTAGTACACCCCTCACGTTTGAAGACCTGGCACAGGATAGCTCGCCACAAAACTTGAGACACTTTGAACAAGAATTTGACAATGTGAAAAAAATGGAAATTATAAAAATGCTCATTCGAAAGAAAAACAAAAATGTGTTTGCCTACTTGAAGCAATGCACATGGCAAATACTTAAAAAAATAACACAAAGATTTGTATTAAAATTATTTCGTTTGAGCAGAGTAAAAACGGCAAAGCTGTTAGTGATCGTGAAGGTGAAGGAGAAAAACAAGTACAGATATTTCTTCAACCCAAAAGATGTAATAAGAAGGTTAAAGGAGAGACCCTTCTTTGTGTACACCTATTTGAAGCATGTAAAAAATGTGAAATATTTGAGCAGGTACATTGACCTTTTTCTTTTTTTGATGTTTGTTTTTGAGCCGCTTCTGTTGGTCAGCTTTCTGTACAAGCATTACAGGTGCGTCAGCTTCAAGCGCGTCCTCTTCTTTATATGCTTCTTCGATCGGTTACACGTGGGGGAGGAAGTCACGCCCCTTGATGGAGACGTCACCAATGAAAATGTCACAGCAGTTCAGGAGGAACTCACCAATGAAGAAGTCTCGCCCGTTGAAGAGGCGGTCACCCATGAAAACGTAACACAGGTTCAGGAGGAAATCGCGCATGACAACGTCACGCCGGTTCATGAGGAAGTCACCCATGAAAACATCACACAGGTTCAGGAGGAAATCACGAATGAAAACGGCACGCCCCTTGCAGAGGCGGTCACCCATGAAAACGTCACACCGGCTCAGGAGGAGATTACGCATGAAAAAGTCACTCCCGTTGATGGGGACGTCACGAAGGAAAACGTCACACCGGTTCAGGAGCAGGTCAGCAACGAAAACGTCTCGCCCGTTGATGGAGAGGTCGCAAACGAAAACGTCGCGCCCGATGAGGAAACGCCCCCTCGTTTGAGGCCCCCCAGGTCCAAAAGCAGCCTCTTCCAAAACGAACGAGTTACGCTGCTGTACAGATATCTGCTAGACGAGCAAGTCGAGAAGGAGAAGCTGGAAGAATTGTTCAACTACATAAAGCAACCTTCAAAAAAGCGACCCAGAGGAGGAGCAAACTTTTTTTTAAGCGTCAAGGCATTTATGTATGAAAAATTTGGGTACATAAATAAGGCGCTAACAATTTATAAGCAGTTAAGCAACTACAATGAAATGATTTACCTTGTGAAAGTTCACAACCTGTTAATTGATGATGCTGTGATGAAAAAGGCAGAAGATAATTTAGCTTCCCTCAATGGTGTCTCTTTTTTGAGTGGTGTGGATAGGAGGTTCCTACATGGAAGGCACGTTGGTATTGCCTCAGCTGGTGGGGAGCAAAGAAGGTTTCGCTTGAGAAGCGGGAGGAAGAAAACGAACAAAGGGGAGGAAGATGCACATAGTGTGTTTACATCCAACGGTGGTGATGATCGTGATGATGGTGATGCGGTGGGGGTGGGCCACCCGCCTCAGACGGCACCTATGCAGACGGAGACGAACAGCCACTGTCCGATTGGCGCAATTGACCAGGTCGACCAGATCGGCAAGTATGTACACAGCAACGCCCACTTCGCCACCCTGGACAGAGAAATTATGCTCAGTTTGTACACCGAGGTGGAGGGGAAAGGAAGGCGAAAGGGTCATACTACATGTCGGAAGGGCAAAAGGAAAAGTAACCGAATGAAAGAGCACCACTGTTGCAGTGGAGGCATCTCTCCTCCAAGTACAACCCGTAAAGAAATTATCTTAAAGAAGTACCTGATGGATAACTCATCCCGAGAAATGCATTACGTAACCCTAATGTGTATCCTGCAGGAACTCTTCTACGTAAATGAGCTCAGTGAAAATTATAACAAAATTTTAATGCGGTGCAAAGAGAACATATACAACAGTTTTAACGAAATAAAAAAAAAAGGATACGTGATATACAATGGAGTTATAAAAAAAGAAATGAAAAATAATAATTTATATTTATTGGACATAAATGATTATTACTTCATTAATGATAAGGTGCAAGACAAGCGTTCCAACGAGTGCGATATGATCATGCCCTACATGGATGAGCAGCATGGACTGTTGGAGAGAAGTGGGGGGACGACAGACAAGGAAGAACAAGAGCTACCGTTACACATTCAAAAGGAGGTCCCATCGAATTATTTCTTTTATGAGCAGATCCATGAAAAATCCTATGTCTCCATCTTGTCCTCTTTTTGTAGCTTCTGCCATCACAATATCTACCGCGATTTGTGTGCTTTTGATGGGAGACGCAGATACAGACGTGACACCGTTGTCTTTTTTTTTTGTAATCACCTGTATCATTTGAAGTGTCTTAGGGAGCGGCGGTTCGCTTGCTTGGCGTGTCACGACTAGGGTAGGGTGTGATGAGTCGTGGTGTCAGCGGTGGGTGCAGCTGCACCGACCATTCTCGTGCGCAATATATTCTCTTTCCCGGTCACATCCAAAATGGGGTACCTTCTCCCATGTGGGGAGAAAGAGTGACATCCTGATGGAAGTGACACGGGGCCACGCTTCTTCTTCTTCTTTCTCTCTCTTTTTTTTTGCAACTTTGTCATCTACCCTAATTTTTTTTTTATCTTTTCCTGATCCCTATGTACCTTTCCCACTCGTATCATTAGTTTAGGGTTCAGGGGTTAACTGCTACTCTGGGGCACCAATGGTGCTTTCTCGTCCCAGACGGGGACATGTTTTGTGCGTTCCTTTGTTACCCCACATAGAGTAGCTCCGTATGATTACACCCATAGGAGTGTCTTTTCCTTTTAATCTGCGTTATTTTGTTGGACTGCTTTGTGTTATTATTTTTTTATAATTTTTTTTTTTTTTTTTTTTTTCTGTCTATGTCACCTTTTTCTCTCTTTACCCTTGCTTAAAAAGTATAACTCCCAAATTGACTTCTTTGATTTTCTTTTGCTATTTTGAATTTTCCTTTTTTTTAAAATGGGGAGGTGGCTCGCTGTCTGTCTCAAGGTGTGGCCGCGCCCTACTGTGATGTACTGCTAGGTACCGCTAGGTACTGCGAGATGTGCTTGACAGATAACTCAATGGGGATCGAACAAACGCGTGCGCTTCAAACAAAAATACTATGCTCCCACGGCTGCCTTATTTATTATTTTTTTTTGTTTTCACTTGTCGTATTTTTCCTTTACGAAATCGAAGATTACGTCTGCATCTTGAATGGAGGCTACTTCGACGTCTTTTTTTTCTCCTGCACATGGGATTGGGGGTGAGTCATTTGGTTAGCCATTCGGTTAACCATTCGGTTAGCCGTTCGGTTAGCGGTGCAGTTTGCCCTCCCCTTCGCGTGCTATTGGGCGGGCGCGCCTCGGTTCATACCTGCGTCCATCTTGATGACGTCAAAGTGGTAGTCGAAGCCGTCGTGGTTTATACAGATGGTGCTGTTTTTTGTCAGGCAAGAGTAGTACCGCAGTTTCTCCTCCAGGGTTTTCTATTTCGGGGGTGGACAGTAACGGTGAAGAAAAGACATTATTATTAGGACGACTCCTATGTTGAAGTGATAAGAGAAGACGCGATGCAAGAATACACATGCGAGTAACGAATACGCGAACGAAAATTTTTTTTTTTTTTTTTTTTTTTTTTTTTTGTGACGTGGCGCCCCCTTTGCCTACTTCACTCCATTTCAATTTGTTTTTTGCCCACCTTTGGTTCACTTAAATTGAAAAATTTCTTATGGTGTGGTTGTAGGACAACGCTGGACGCAGTCTCCAGTTTGGCGAATCGGATCCGCACGACATCGAAGCAGCTGCAGGTGGGAAAGAACCACGGATGTGTAATTCTCAAATTAGGAAGCCCATTTTTTTCTCCCACTTTATGAGGGCATCCCTTTTTTACCTACCTCAGCTGCAGTGTTTGCATGATCCACGTGGGCAAAAAAATGAAATTTTTGTTGGCCTTGAAATCTAATACGTTTATAAATACTCTGTCTAACTCTGCAGTTGGGTAGAGAAAAGGGGTTTCAGGAGTGGGGGGAAGACATCATATGGAGTACCATTCCAGGGTTGTACTCTCCGCAAAAACAAACACGTAGTGGAGGATATGCCCTTTCGAGTAGAAACAAACCCCCCAGCGCTCCTACACAACTCACTGTTAATATTTGGGTACGTGGAGACAGCATTCGTATCGGACATGTGCACATTTTTGTAAAATGGGGTTTTTTTAATGTCCACTTTTTCAATGACGAAATTCCAGGGCACCTCGATGTGCTTGTTGAGGAGCTACGCAGAAGAGGAGGGGATTGGTGATTGGGCAAGTGCGTTTGGGATGATCTTTTTTGGGGCCCATTTGCATAAGGGGACCGCCCCCTGCGCGAGCGCGCTCTGCGACTTCCTTACAATGTCATATATGAACACAGGGAGGGACGCCTTGTCGCTGTACTGGATATTGTTGTGGCAAAAGGTACCTGTGACGTTGGGCGGGGTGCGCGGCGAAAATGAGATTGGTCAAGAGAGCGGTGCACAGCAATGTCTTGCTTCTTTTCCCTTGGACGCGTACATTACACATATATGGAATGTGCCAATGACCCCGTTACAAGAGAATCAACGCTTCTACTTGTACAAACGACGGACTCACCGACGAAGGGGTTGAACTTATCACTTAGGGGTAAGGCGATTAAATAAAATTCGTTTTTCTCGTTCCGCAGGTTTAGGTTGTTTATGTCGTTTACGTAGGTGAGCAGCTGCGCGTTGGGGGGGTTAAGCGGCGGTGAAGGCAGCGCTGTGGTGAAGACAAGGCTGTGATGAAGGCAGCGCTCTGAATCCGCGCAAAAGAGCGCACTCACCTTCGTTTTGTAAATCGCCTTCACGGTGTAGTTTTTAATTTTTGTAAAAATGTTCATGTGTGGTTTTATGTGACGCAAGCTTCTCCTGCCCACCGGGGTAGGGCCGCCCATCTGCGGGGTGTGCTTCGAGTAAGTGCAGGTAACTGAAGTGTGAAGCGAGAACAAAAAAGGGAGGGAAGCATTCAAGAATGTTTTACTTCCATAGATAGGGGATGGTGAGGCAGCTTTATTGAATTGACACACATTTGGGTGTCCGCGAGGGAAGGGCTCTATTTGTCCTACCCACCAATTGATCTGCCCATTTGTTTGGCGGCTTTTTTTTTTTTTTTTTTTTTTTTTTTTTTCCTTTCTAGCCACTATTGCGTTCGAATGTGCGGTGGAAAAAAAGTGGAAAAGAGCCACCGGGGAAAATGGCTTCAAAGAGGGGGAACCCATAAAATGATGGCACGGCAACTTTCACCCGAATAAAAAAAAAAAGAAAAATGAGAAATACACCAAAGGGATGGGCGCGATCTTCCATATGATTAGGTAAGATGTATCGAAATTGACCCTACATGACATACTGTTCCCGCGCAAGAGCGGTTACACGTTTGGAGAATCACCCTACCGTCAAACCCCACTTCCTGCTCATTACTCACTGTGGGACTGTTCGTTGAACAAACTGGTATAGCAAGATGCAAAAAAGGGAGACTTAAAGGGGGGAAGGGGGCTGCTCCCTTTTTATCCCTTCTCCTTTTAACACGGATTGTATCGTTTTTTGCGGAAGACAAAGTGAGCCATGTCCCCAAGGGGTACAGACATTTTAATTACCCAATTCATTCGCACAGTTAAAAAAAAAATGTAGCAAAGGGTACCAAAAAAAGAAAAAAAAAAAAAAAAGTGGGTAGCGAAAAACGAACACGGTTGCCTTTTACAAGAGGCACACTTAATTTTACGTGAATGTGCAGAATTGTTCTCTCCCGGTAGGATGAACACAAAAAACGGGGGGCGGCAGAAAGCTACACAAGATTTTTCGCATAACCCCCATAATAGCAGCAGACGGCATACCTTTACATATGTACACATAACGTATGTGTGAACGCATGTCTGGGGATACTGATCTGAGTCACCCCTAGACATGCCCCCTAACCACCCACCTGTTACCACCAAGTGGATCACCACGTTGGGACTGTGCACCATCAGACTACTTCTACCCCCCCCACGCACACATTCACAAAGACGTGGAGATGGTATGCTCCGCATTAGGAACATGTAAAAATTAAAGTTGTGATTATCTGTCCCTTGACGCCCCCAAAAGTTATTGTTTCGTAAAATATTTCATCAAACAGGGTCAACTGAAATTTTCCATTGGTCTGATTAAAATGGTTCACGATAGAGAGTAACTCCTCCTTGCAAGCATTACACGACGTGAGGCAAAAGAGGGTTTCCACTTGAAAAAAAAAAGATACATGTGTGAAATATTCTTGCCCCTTATCATTCATAAAAAATATATCGAATGTTCCTTTGTCGTTTATCAATTTGTATTTTTTCTTCAGTTTTGAATCAGGTCCCACTTCTTGTGCGATATTGTAAATGTCTAGCACTTGCACGTAGACGTCTGTGGGATTTTCTGCACGGTTCATACAGCTATCCGCAGCGCTTTTCTCGTCTCCTATCTCATCTCCATCCGCGCCGCGTCCCCCGAAGAGCTTCTTAGCCAACTCAATGGCGCTCGCGGAAAAATCAAAGCCGCATAAATTGGGGAAGCCTCTTTCGCGCAGTTTGTACAGGAAGAGCCCATTTCCACACCCGATGTCAAGAATAGCCACTTGCTCTTTTTTCTCTTCTTCACTAAAGTGTTTGCTCACCCAGTTTATAATTTTGTCACAGTTTTCTTCGAACCATTCCTCTGGTTGGATGTTCGCCTCTTCGTAATTTTCCTTCTCGCCTTGATACACTTCCTCCCAGTAGCTTAGTTTGTGCAACTCGGACGGTGCCATTGGCTTCGTCAAAGCAGTGTGTGTGAAGGGGGGGGGAAAGGAGCTGTGCCAGCTTGTGTACATACAACCTCGTTCTGTACCCTCGCCCGATGGTCGATTTGTCAAGCGGGTCACACAACACTACAGCGCCAGGCGTTCTAGGGATAATTCTACGCAGGGTTGGCACAAAAAAAAATGGGGGCATCCAGTATAGCCTTAACTTTGAACCTCTCCCTCAATCGTGCAATAGCATCGTTTTTTTTGAGGCTTTTTTTTTTTTTTTTTTTTTTTTTTTTTTTTTTTTTTTTTTTTTTTTTTTTTTTGGAGATGTCACTTGATGGGCCATTTTTTGTGTTCGAAGCAAGTTGGCATAAAAGCATACCTGACAGGAGTGGGACACCCTAATGCCATTTTTGTTTATTTTTTTTCGCTGGCAATATTATACTATTTACAATTTTAATTTGCTGTTAATTTTTGCCACGACTAGGTTGCTTGGCCCAAGTTGAGACCTGTCAGGTATACAAACAATGCGCATTCCTTTTTTTTGTTTATTTTTTTTTTTTTTAGATACTGAGAGGACTCACCTCTGTGCCCGCGTACACACAGTTCAACCCCCCCCATTGTAACGAACATTTCGTATAGTTGCTCTCTTTAAATGGGTTCAACTTGGGGTGCCCTCCCCTATTGGATAATGGATGTGCAGGCCAATAATGCAAAGGAACAAAAAAACATAAATGAAATGTCAGTAGGCATATACTTCTAGTACGTGATGCGTCCTACATGGGTGACACAGTCTGTAGGGTGATTCACCCCAATGAGATGTTATGCAATGAGAGCTGCGCACTCGCTGGTGGTGGTGATGGGTAGCTTAGACAAAAAGTGATGAGTATTGTCCTCCCTCCTATCTGGCACCTTTTTGCCTTGTCTGAACAATTGATATGTCCCAAAAGAAAATAACAAATCGTATTACGTCTGTTCGGTCCGCTGCTGTCACATGCGGATCGACCAGTTTTCGCAAAAGGTGATCCACCACTTCTTTTTTGGCGTGGAAACCAAACGGAACAGAAGGTTATGATTATATTTTTTTTTTTTTTTTTTTTTTTGTTGTACTTTTTAATATATGATCAAATTGGGTGAGTTATGCTTATATATATATATATAAGAAAAAAAAAAAAAAAAAAGTTATTTCCACAAATGATGTTATTATGATTTGTGAACACGTAAGCCTATTTATGCGGATACGTGTGACACTTGCAATGATGTAAGCAAATGAGAAGACAAATTTACACAAACATCAACATAAACGATACGCAACGTGCACAGTAACACCTATGCACGCAGCGCATGTGAGTTGTGAGTGTGAATGTGGGTGAGGGTGTGTGTGGATGTGGTTGCACACAAGCGCAACCATATGTATATGTATTGGTATATATATGTATATGTATAGGTATATATATGTATATGTAGGTGTATGTAGGTATATATATAAATACATAGTAGGGGGTACACACTTATGCAGAGGTACATGCCAGGTTGTTCCCGCAGACATGCCATTTTAATTTACACAATCAAAGGGTGAGAAGCATGAAAGCAATTTTTTCTTTTTTAATAACACTATTCATTATACGTATGCATGTATGAATGTGGAGACTATATACAAAATACGCGCGCACGTACATAAGCATATAAGGCCCATACAACATGTATACAAGCGCGTGGAGAAGTAAGTAACGGGGGCGCATCTATGCTCATAACTATATGTTATATATATATATATATATTTATTTACATCTATATTTACATTTATATCTATATGTATACCCAGGCAAGCTTTAAAAAAAAAAAAAACAAAAGCCGTATTATATATACTTGTGTACAGCGCACAGTTATGCATATACAATCATACACATTGATACAGCCATTTCATATATGGCAAATAATATTACAAAAAAAAGAAAAAAAAAAAAAAAAAAAAAAAAAAAAAAAAAAAAAAAAAAAA
>NW_012192595.1:257692-260926 GCF_000956335.1 Plasmodium fragile | reverse complement strand
ATTAGCCGGGCGCGGTGGTGGGCGCCTGTAGTCCCAGCTACTCGGGAGGCTGAGGCAGGAGAATGGCGTGAACCCGGGAGGCGGAGCTTGCAGTGAGCCGAGATCGCGCCACTGCACTCCAGCCTGGGCGACAGAGCGAGACTCCGTCTCAAAAAAAAAAAAAAAAAAAAAATTAATACCTCGTATTGCTGTAGAAGGCATTAAAAGAATCCAAATTTCCGGGATAATTCAACTGATAGCCATGAGGGACATTTGTGTATACATTTGGAACAAACGAGATTGGGTAGTTAAAAGTATTGGGTCCCTCATTTTCATGATGATATACTGGTGCTCCTCGGACATAGTTATTACGACTGTTTATATTATTTATATTATTCTTTGGATAGTAGGTATAGCTTTGGTTCTTTTTCATGAAGGTTTGATTATTTTGAAATTTTTTATAATTTTGTGATACAGCAAAATGTAGGAAAACAACTCGGTTGTCAATAATTCGTTCGGGTTGCTGCATAACTTTAAATGCTTCTTTTGGTGAGGAGAATGTTAAAAAACCATATCCTTTGGATTTCCCTTCATTGTCATGTATAATTACACACTCTTCTAATTTCCCATATTTTTCGAAAATATCTCTCAACGTGGCCACGTTTGTTTTTTGGGATAAATTTCGGACGAATAATTTATTTTGATAATGATCTGTAAATGGGTCAGCTACTAATCTTACTTGCAACTCTTTATTGTCTAAGGTATGACTACTTTTTAAGCATTTCTGTACAGACTCGACATATTTAAAAGTGACAAAACCATACCCTTTCGACCTACCTTCCTTTTCTCTTACTATAATTCCATCCTCGATTTCTCCAAACTGCTCAAAGTATTTTAAAAACTGTTCATCACGAGTACTGAATGGGATATTACGCACCATTAACCTTTTCGTAGACGGGGAGGAAGCAACCGCTTCGTTACACTTGTCACGTATGTCTTGGTGGATTAAGGCGGACGTTGCCAGGATGTCTATTAGCTGTTCTTTGGATAAGGGCGCGATTAATCTCCTGAGGCTTTCAGCTTCTGATTCCTCATCCTTTACAGCCTTCTCATTTGTACTGACCTCCTCATCAATACTTTTCTTGTCCTGCGAGGAATTGGAGTTCGCTTGGTTGTAGTGGTAGTTTATATTTTCTTCAGAAGTCATTTTCGCGACAATGGCGTAGGATATCGTAGGGTGGTATGTATGTGTGTATATTACACACTTAATGGTGCAAAGTTCGCGCGAAAGTAATACAAGGATGCGCTAATGCTTTTCGCTAATCTACACTGGTACGTTTTCTATAAGCGCTTCAGTTAAGTTTCCTTTTTGTGTTAAAATTGGGTTAGGTGTGTTACGGCAGAGCTTGCAAGTTGGCGAGTATACGCGTATGTATATTTTTCCTTTTTAAATTAATCGACGGTAAAAAAAAATTGGGAAAATATAAGAGGATCAAAATGGAATTGAAAATAATCTTGAGTGTTGTGTGTGTATATAAATGGGATTAAATAAATGAATTGGAGGATATAGTTTTATATATATATATATTTCTTTTTCTTTGTGCGTTTTTCCTTCAATACAGCTGTGAATCGGTAGAGGTTACTTTACTTTTTTTTTTTTTTTTTTTTTTTTTATTTCATTTAATATATCAGAGAATTCTTTTCAATCCTCAAAATGGTATGCTCTTTTTGGCTGTTCAACAATTGTTGCTTCACGTTGCAATTAATTCATATTTCGGCGTCTGTGCAAGTGTTCAAAAAGTTATGCTTAGTTCTTGTTCCCCAAACACATATATATATATGTGTGACTATATTGGATGCACGCTGGGGTTTGTTGCTTCGCGGAGGGATACGTCTCGTGTGGGACAAAGGGACAACAATGGCAGGCAGCTTAATAAATACACGGGACGGAACAGTTCGGAAAACTTCGGAAAATTGGGGCAAAATTGGGGCAAAATTGGCGCAAAATTGGACACGGCAAAGCGGAATGTGGACAAAAACGGGGGAAATTACAGGGTCCACGGAAGGGACAAGTGGGGGGACAAAAAATTGGGCTGATTAAAACACACAAACAAACAAAAGGGGCAAAAGTACAGACCGAGTTCTCGCTAAGGCATAACTACTAGCCGTACTGACTAATGCATCTCGGGTCAGTTTTGCCAACACACAGGGTTAAACACACGCATAAGGCACGCGTACACTATGCATGTGCAGAGGGGAGGAGTAACGAGGAGCCAAATGTGGGGAGGGTGTATAAGCAAACATATGAAATATATAATTATATATATATATATTTATGAATGTAAACTCATATATGTTGTTGCGCCAGGGCGGTCAGGCAAGCAATCTCAAGGGGGTCACTAGGTGTGCCAAGTTTGGGAAAGCAAGATCCCGCGTGCGCCCTCCATAAAATTTGGCTCTCTAAAGTTCAAATGGGGATCAAATAAGTGTGGGCACGAGGGGGGGGAAAATCAAAGAGAATAAAAAGCACAGCGTGCCAAAACACAAACGCGAGGAAATAAATAGGATTATTTAAGTGCGGTAGGGCCAATGCGCAAAAAAAAAAAAAAAAAAAAAAACGAACGCGAGAAAAACAAACGACGGAAAGAAATAAAGCCAAGTAGAACTAATCACAAATCTACTAGTAATATGTACTCAAAAAAAAATTACTTACGTAACGCGGGGGGGAAACGTAAAACACGAAGCAAAACTGGGTAAATTTACTCTTCTATATATGATATATATATATATACCATATGTAATGTAAAATGTATACGTAACACGTGTATATAATAGTGCGGGGTGCTCCCTTGCTTGTGCGCGCAAGCGGTTAATGAGTCGAACAAAGCGCTTTTTTTCTGCGGCTGAGTAGGGGCAATTGGGTGGCGAATGCGGCGGGGCGCATATATTTAGTGTATAAACTTGTTACCCATGCTCTGTACGTATTGCGCACTCATGCCAGTTATGTAACATTACATATGTTGCACGCGAGTACACATATGAATGAACATAATTGTACAGGTAAATAAATGTACATATAAAAGGTACCATATGTATAATATGTGTACAAATGCATGCAGCTGGGTTTGGCCACAGAACGGCTTTTATTTATGCTGCCCCTTGCGTGCCGCGCCAAACGGTTTCTACCAGCGGGGTGAAAAATCAAAAAAAAAAAAAAAAAAAAAAAAGCCAGAACACGAATGAACAAATGAACAA
>NW_012192595.1:221825-255295 GCF_000956335.1 Plasmodium fragile | reverse complement strand
AAAAAAAAAAAAAAAAAAAAGCCAGAACACGAATGAACAAATGAACAAATGAACGAATAAACGAACGAAAGAACGAACGACAGAACAAATGAAAAAGTAACGAATAAACGAACGAAAGAACGAACGACAGAACAAATGAAAAAGTAACGAAGGGTAGAAGAAAAAATGTTTTGTCAAATAAGGCAAAAGGGTCGAACAATTCTTAAACAAAAAACTAATCCACAACCCGTTCGTAACAACGTTACCAAAAAGGTTAAATGAGAAGTTTTATTTGCAAACTTTTTAATGACAAAAGCTCATACGCAACAAATGTTGAAGGTTACAAAAGTTACGTTTTTTTTTTTTTATTTTCTCAATCAATCATCAATCCTCGCCAAATGAATTTTTTTTTTTCGTAGGAATTTGAAAAAAAAAAAAAACATTTGTTTCATTTAAGTTAAAACTGTAACAATTATATAAAATTAATAAAGGCCGTATAACTTCACTAACATATAATCTTAATAATTAATTATATGTATTTGTAGGTTAAAAAAGCAAGAACAGTAAGAAAATCAAAAAGAGCAAAGAAAAGAACGAAAAGAACAAAAAAGAACAAAGAAAACGAATAAGATGAAACAAAAATAAAATCACTTGTTAAAAAAAATAAATTCAGGTTGTTCAATTTCTGCTTTATATTATTCTCAAAAAAAACCAAAAAAAAAAAAAAAAAAAAAAAAGCACAAGCAAGATTTGGGGAATTTTATAAATATGTGACATTATAAAAGCACAAGTAAAAAGTAGCAAGAATTTTTACGCCCAATTTTGCCGCAAAAATTTACGCAACTTTCACCGTTAAGAAACTGTACCGCAAAAGTTACCGGAAAAAGGTGCCGTAAAATGCGTGACATATGTTTTTACATATATATATATACATGATAAATAAATTTCTCGTGCTGCTTTTCTAAGCCAAGGCATTTTTTTTTACAGTGGTAAAGAAACAAAAAAAAACTGTCGGTTAAAAAGAATATTTTGAGGAAAAGCGCTACTTAAAAGAATTTACAAATAAAAACATATAAATAGAATATTCGTTACTTCTACATAGACATAGCAACATTCTTAAATATTGCGAATATGAATATTTCGTGAACTTTTCTTTCTCCTGTTGCTGGTTTGTTTTGGTCTCAGGTTTTCGTAGCTTTTTACTACTGTGCTGCTTAGTGGGTTTTCTTTTTTTGTTTTTCTTTTTTCTCGCCTTGCTCTTCGGCGTTTATGGTCCCCGGAAGGTTTGCCATTTCCCCGTCTTGTCCTTTTTTTTTTTTTTTTTTTTTTTTTTTTTTTTTTTTTTTTTTTTTGGTTCTTTCTGTTTATCATTTTATGCTTTTTTCGCTTCCACTTAAAGGGGCCATCTAATTACACAAATAGTATAGCAAAAAATATGAAATCCCAAAATTTGCAACATTTTTTTTTTCAAAGAACGCATAAAAAAAGAACGGAAATGTTGCAAATGCAAAGCTAGCCTATGCTTCCCCCCGGATGATGCTCTCACGCCAATGAGAAAGGGGGGATCTGACGGGATAATATGCCAAAGCGGCGCGGTCAAAATAGGACCATTTCAGTATAATTCCACGGAGAGCAGTCATATATATATATACATACGCACCGATTATATGCTGCGTATTTGGCTTTACCCTCGCGAGTGCCACTACACTAAATTGGATGTACCTTTTAAAAAGAAAAAGACAAAAAAAATAACACTGTAAAAAAGAGTAGCCTTAGACGGCATGTGCTGTACCATATAATTGGATAATGCACCGCGTATAGGATGGCAGACATATGTTTGCCTATCTCTAGAAACACGTTTATACATAATGGTGACCTGTTCGAAAGTAGCACCACACCCCTTACGTACAGGCGTGATGCGTACACGACATGCGCTAACATATCTTTGAAAATAAATCACTCTCTTCACATGTGTGTTAAGAGCCTACTTACCCAAACGAGGAGGACATACGACACGCGTGTAACTTTTTCGTCCCGTGGGTATAAAAAATAAAAGGGGGCAGCTACCTCACCAATACACGCTTTATGCAAAATGGGGTTGACTTAGAAATGCCTTTTGTCGTGGGGGACAGCAGACACTCTGTTCTCTGCGTGTTTTCAGTTTCTCATTTGTGTCTCTCCCGGCACGCGTCGCATCCTCACAGCCACTTGGTTCACACTGCAACAGTCGTCCCGTGTTGCAACATTAAATATGCATCCTCAATGTAGTCCATTGAGCACCTTCCGTGTAGCTAAAAAAGTGTACATGCCTGCGCATAAGGTGAGGTTACTGTGGTGGACGCACATAACCCCCCAAATGCCATCTCCCACTTGAGACAATTTTAAAGTTGTCATTCCATTATAAATTACTCTATTAAAAATTAAAAAAAAAAGAGCAAAATAAAAAGAAGAGGGAAATTTTCTCTTTTGCCTTTCAACAATTGGGGGAAAAAAAAAAAAAAAAAAAAAACACTTGTGTTAATTATAAAAAATATATATAAATGCAATGCAGACTTCACATGTAAAAGTGTTACTTTGGTATGTCGTGTAGAGGTGCACAAGTTGTTTATTTGTGGGGGGGAAATTTTATCTCGGAAGCTGACCGGCTGTGAATATGCGTAACACAGGGCGACTACACTTTTCCTTAAATCACATCCCCCCCTACAGCTCGAAAAAATTTAAGTACCTTCGTGTTAAAAAAAAAAAAAAAAAAAAAAAAAAGAGATGTCACACTACTTCTCCCCGTACTGTGGAAAATGAGTTAATATAAAAACGGTAGGCAAAAGAGCATCCAATGTGTCCCTTAAATTTGTGTATGACCCGTAGCTGCGCGAACGCGTTTTACCAAAACGAACAACTCCAGGGATTAAAAAAAAAAAAAACATAAACGTAACGAGGAAAAAAAGGCTTTTCGCCAAACGAGTTCTCACGTGCCAAGCGGATTGTCAAGGGTACCGCGGAAGGAAGCAAAAGAGGAACAAGGAACGACGCCGTAAGGACGAAGAAAAAAAAGCAGCGTGATTGCTTCCCCCCCGTGGAACCGCTACACTCCTGTGCGCCGCCGCTTTTATATTCGCCGCCCCGCCCCCGTTTGCAAAAATGTTTCTGCTGAACGAGAACGAGGAATCCCCCAAGGATATCCTCTTGAACGAGCTCAAGTATAAAATCCGAGTGCTGGCCGGGATCGTCTTCGTTATCAAGACCATCCCCATGGTTGCAAGTTTATTCAACAAGAGCGTCGACTAATTGATGGGGGTGTAATACGCATTTAATCCCGTTAGTCGTTTCTTAACAGGGAGGCCAGTGGGCCCTCCTACAAATCGGTACATCCTACAAAAGCCGTGGACGTGTTTACAAAAAGGTAAAAGGCGCATACGGCGGGATGGGGCCTTATACACTGGATTGCCTCTGTAGGAAGGACAACACAATTGATGTGCATTCGCGTGAGCGTGAGAAGACGCATAAATAAAATTTGCACAAATAAATCCTCACCAACGGGTGTAGCGCTGGCGCACTGTATATGTCGTGTACCCGCAAAATCAGACGATGCCGACCCACTGAGGGTGCGATGCGCGGAGAGGACACATCATCTCTTATGCGCCCCTCTCCCGTATGTACATACGATACGTATGTATTATTTGGCTACCTATGCATAGCCTATCCTCGTGTCCACCACCCGTTTGGCAACCTGTAACAGTGAGCATTACTTAATTTTGTTACACTTCGTTACATTATGTTAATGCTGTGTTTTTTTTTTTTTTTTTTTTTTTCCAATTTAACATTTTCGCTTTCATCACATGCCCAATCGCTTAAATGATGAAAGGAGAGAAAAAGAAAAAAATTAAAAAAAAACACCACAATGTTTTATTAGCATATATAACCATAAGGAGCAGTAAACAGCTTTATGCTTTGGGGCTGCATGTCCATACAGGTGTTGTTGTTCTGCTGGGTGGCGTGGAATTAGGCACCAGTTCATTTCGTTTTAAACAAAAAAAAAAAAAATCCCCGTTTGCAGCAAAAAAGGAATAATATATATATAATGCAACAGGAAAGCGTAAAAAATAAGCGGAGTAATCTTTTTTTTTTTTTTTTTCTCTCTTCTCTTTTTCGATTGCATTTATTTTCTTATGAAATATGGACCACTTTTTTAAATTAATTTTTTTTGGTTGTCCTAAATTTTGAAGCCTTCGGAACGCGCCTGCGTTTTCTGTGAGAGGTAGTTGTGGTGAGGCTGTTGTAGGGGTGCTGCCGTGTTTTTCATTTTGCTAGAAGAGGCAACAGGTTGGGAGATTTTTTTTTTTTTTTTTTTACAAAGGAAGCGCTGGGTAAAAAAAAAAAATATAAAAGTAAGGCCATCCGTGAAGAAGGACGGAAGTGCGGAACCTGGCAAACATTTTTACCTGTCCATGATGAAACGCTCAACAGAAAAATTCATGTCGTGTTTCATTTTGGTCGTTACATAAATCGCGTCCCCCCGCGTTGAAACGCCTCAAAGCGCAACCCTGTTGGGATGGACGACAAAACCGATGGAGGAAATCGACTCGAACGTGAAGGAGGGGAATTCCCCCATATGCCCCAATTTGGAGTCCACAAATGAGGACGATAAAATGAGAAGAGACAAAAATAACATCAGTCAATGTGACCCGCCCGTGGAGAAAGGAACAGGTGGTGATGGAAATCCCCATGCGCGCAAAAAGAATAATTATTTCAATCGAAGGGAGGCCCGGAGGAAGTGGAAACACCACACGGATGCCCCCCACAACGAGAAGAAACAGAAAGAACAAAACACCTGCATCGTATGCCTCCAAAATGGAGTAGCGAAATACAAATTTGTGTGTTGCAGTGAAGGCTACTGCTCTGTCCCCTGCTTTCAGAGGCACGACAGAAAGGCCTGTTTGGAGGAACAAAGGAACAAGGTCAACAGATTAAATGAACTTAGCAATTTACACAGCGAAAAGGAGCAGCATGGAAAGAGCCAAGTAGAAGAGGAAGAACAAGAAGAGAGGGGTGATAACCCCACGGAGGATGATGAAGAGTCTGAAGAGGACCTGTTAACAGAGGAACAAAAAGTAAAGCTAAAGGAAGACATTACCTTGAGAATGCTTCTTAAAAATAATTATGTTCGTTCCGTTTTCAAACAATGTACTACCTCCAAGGACAAAATTGCTTATCTCTCTAATTACATTAACGACCCCACCATTGTGCAGGTCGTTGACCAAATTATGAAATCGGTTGACGCGGGTGACTCGTGAGCAGGGTTGCACAGTGTGTCATACGCTTCCACGTAGCCACTTCATACACCTTTGTTTTGTATTATTTTTTCCTTTTTTTTTTTTTGTGATTATTTTAAACCTGTTTACAATTTGAATCCCCAACATGGTTGACTCAAATGGGTGCGCTTCCCCATTCCTTTGCGCCATTTCATTCCGTGCAGGGGTGCTTCTTTTTTGCAGCAAAAATTTCCTTCCCCTTCCTGCCCCCTATAAACGCAGTCTGTCTGGGGGCGACAAAAGGGAAACGTGCAACGTGCAAAGTGAAAAATGTATAACGAGGAGGAAACGATTAAAGAGTTAAGACGTTAATGTGCGCGGTGACAACTTAGCCACTTCGCGATTGACGAGTTGCTATTTTGGCCAGTTAACAAATGGACGCAGGCACGGATGGTTGGTGAGGGCAAGCGGGAGAGGGGAGAAAGGATAAAGGTGCCCCCCGCGCCCCCCTAACCGCTATGATCACGGTGATCACTTCGAAACGACGTTCGTGTAGCTGGTGCGCTTCAACTTATTTAACCGCTTAAACGCCATAGCGGTGGAGTCGTTGCTGTGCGTGCTGCTTCCGCTGCTGTTGTTTTCAAAATCGGAGGCATCCCTCACACTTTCGAAGTCGTTCATGCTTGAGGGGTGGTCCTCGTCCTCGGGGCTTTCTTCGCTGGAGCTTATGTTCAGATCGGTTAGTTTGCGCGGGGAGTTGCGTTTATCTCGCTTTATGCTGCTGTCGTTGAGGGGGTCTTCCCTACGGGGAGTTCCTTCTGCGGCTCCCTCTTCCACTGCTGCCTTCTCCACCGCTTCTTCCCCCACCGCTTCTTCCCCCACCGCTTCTTCCCCCACCGCTTCTTCCCCCACCGCTTCTTCCTCCACTACTGTGTCCTGCCGGTTGTAGCTTACGCATGTGAGGCCATCTCGCCCGTCCTGCAAAATCGTTTCGTCGCTGCGGGCCGCGGCAAGCTTGGGCACAGTGTTGACATCCTGAACTTCATCAACAGGGGAACTAAACGTCTTAACATCATCGATAGTCTCGAAGCTGTTTTGAATGGAACATGAAGCCTCGTCATTTGCATCAATGAATTCGTCCTGTGTTTCTTTATGCTCTATGCCAGGCTCACCGGGCGGGTATTTCACCTTAACGGCCAAGTCGGTTGCCCGCTCGAAGAGCCATGCGTAGCTTCCATTTGGTAAGTCATAACAAGCATCATCGACAGTGCGCACATGATCAGAGATGCATTCCATCACACCCTCCCCCTTCGCGCTGTGGTTAATGTGTTTCATGATTTCTTCAGTGGACATTTCCTCTTCATTGCAGCCGTCTACCCCCCTGGGGACGACTGGGTAGGACAATTTTCTGTGACGCAAGGTAGCTATATAATTAGCATACTCATTGATGATTTCTTCGTAAATGGTTTCTTCCTTGAGGGCATCCATTTTGGCTACATCTAGAAGAGTATTTGTTGTATTTCCCATGGGGGGTTCTACCCCGGTAGGAGCACCAACCACAAGGTTCCTTTGTACAAAGTAGGTCCTGACCTCGTCTATCTTTTTCTGCACACATTCCTTCAATGCTTCACATAATTTAATTTCATTTCTCGATTTTATAATATCACTAGAATGCATACAAAAATTGATGAGGACATAGAATGTCTTTAAATCTTTAATGGTGGTATTAACATCGGTGAGGGCACTTTTGAAGAAAATGGTGAAATTTTTATTATGTTCTCCGTTTTGTGACTTTTCACCCTGTGCTGCTCTTCTTTCTTCTTGTTCCATTTCCATTTCGAAATTGTTATGTGTCTTTAGATTGGCTTCTCCTCTATCGTCTGCTTCTTTTTTCTCATTTGTTTCTTCAGGGGGTGCTGCATTTTTCCTTTTCCTACCTCTTTTCTTCACTTCCCTATGTTCGTGGAACCCGCCCTCTTTGGCATTTGTCCCATCGCCAGTGGGAGCATGGACAGAGGCCGAGGCGGAAGCTGCGGAGATGCCCCGCCCCCGGACGTCACCCAAATCGTGAAAGAGGTAAATCTGAATAATTTTGTAGACCAGCTCGATAATGTTGGAACGGCTAGTTAAGGCGACGCCCTTCTCAATGATAACAAGTAGGATCGATTTTATGTACTTGGGGAAGTGCGCAACGAGGAAGTGTATGTTCGCCTTATGTAAAATGGTGAAAATAATAAAGGTCAGAATGTTCGTATAGTTGATGGTCCTCAATTTATGCTTCAAGACTCCGTCGCATGTTTTTAGTAACACTTCTTCGAAGGTAAAATGGAAGACTAAGAGATTTGTCTCACTCATGGAGGGGTACATGGAGAACACAGAAAAGAGAAACAATTTGTCATGTGCATTTATATTCGTTATGTTAAATGTACTAATCTTTTTGAAGTCCTGAACACAATTGTAGGTCGAAGGAGAGATGAGGAAACACATTTCAAACAGAGCTCTCAATTTGTTAGAAGACCTTCTCACCATTTTGTGCATTTCCTCATTGGACATTCTATAAATATGATTCCCTAGAAATTCAGTTAATAATAATTTGCAGAAGACTCGAAGACAAATCGACTGAATATATTTGCTCGTGTTGACAGTGCCACTTAGGTAGCTCCAAATATTTTCAATCGCATCGATGATCAATTTGTCATTGTTTAAATTCGGGTGTGTCATGAGCAAGTCACCCAACACGCAAATGTATATTTCGCACCGCAGAGAATTTATTTCTAGCTTTTCTAACAGCTCCTTATATTCATACCACGCATTTTGATTGGTGGCAAAGTAGTTTAAAAGGGACTCATTTGGGGGATTATATTCATAGAAGATGAGTTGGTTATTCGCATCCTCATCCTGATCATCATCATGATCTTCCTGGGGAGCGCCCTGGCCGGCATTCGCCGCAGCATTCCCGGCGGCATTCCCAGCAGCTCCGCTCTTATTAAGCCCCCTTTCAGCCTGCGTCATCAAATCAATATTGGCCTTCTGGTACACATTGGGGCATATTTTCGCATGAATGCTTTCAATGCTGAGGAGGCAGCTGTTCAATACTTCACATGTGTCCACTATAGCAGTCTTGTAAGCATAAATTTGTTTCTTCAATTCATCATCGTTACTTATATACATGCACCAATTGCCCAAACACTTGGACACAATTATGTCGTAGAACTGATCTTCTATTTCTTTGTCATCCCACTCTGGCATTATCGAGCAACAGAAATTCAATGCAGGTAGTAACAGCTCGTTTGGAAATTCACGCAGAGCTGAATCGAAGGAACAGTGTGATTTACTCTTACATAAGAAACATTCTAATATGAAGAGAATTCTCAACCACCTCCTTTTCAGTTCCAGGCGCAGCAAGCTCAACATGGTTATTTGCTTTAGAAATATTTGTGTGTGTAGTCTGATCTGATCATGGAATGCGAAGACTGCATGGTTGCTTCCCTCCTTCTGGTCATTTGTATTAGAGGACTTTACTTCTTCAGAAGATCGTTCCCGATCCATCTCGGTCAAATCTTTTATCTTCGCCTCGGTGACATCCAGCTTGTGTTGCATCTTCCTGCAGAGGATCAGCAGGTGCTCGATCGACAATGTGCTCAGTTTCTTCTTCCTAATGATGTCAAAGATGGTGTCATTTTCCACATTCAGGATGTTGTTGAAGAGGGCCGCCAGGGGATTCTTCTCCGCCTGCCCCTTCGCCGACTGCCCTTTCGCTTCCTGTTTAGGGGAACCCTCCACGCGCGCTTGCCTTTGCGTTGGCCCATTTTGCTCATCATCCTCGCCCTCAGCAAAATTGACCGTGTCTACGGCAAAGGGGTCCTCACTCTCGGTGTTTTCAAACGGTTCCTTAATTTCCGAGATGATACCCAGTATCTGATTGGTCAGACTAATTTCTACCTCATTCGCGTCGCAATTTTTATTTTTTATGTAGACCATCTGTCGGAGTAGCTCCAGACAGGCGTATATATAACTGCTGCTCAGCCAGTAGGCACACGTGATATGTCCCTTCTGCAATTTGTAGTAATTGACCCCCGTGTTGTTGAGCATACATTTGATGATGACTTCTCGCAGGGGACCACGTAACAGGACGGTGGAACAACACTTGAGAATTTTATCCACCTGGTACGTTTCAATGATGTCTAGGTATTTACAAATCAACAGAAGATTTTTCATGTTACAAATGTAATTGTAATTTTCGTTAATGTTATCTTCGTTGATGAGGACGTGCTCTGCGGGACTATTCTCCTCTTCCTTTTCTTCCCGATTGGCCAAATTTGCACCGCCGTCACTATTCACCCCATCTTGGTTGTTACACACAGCCCGGTAGTACATGCACTTATCACAAAAGTCTTCATCGAAAATGGAACTCTCCATGAATTTCCTTTTCCTTTCCTCCTCCAGCACCTTTATATCCGTCTTGCCCTTCCCACAGGTACAGAAGAGGTGGAGATTATCTGCCTGATTACTCTCATTATTTTCTATACAGTTAATATAATTTTTCCTGTTGTAGTAGACCTTTTCATTGAAGCGGCTCAGGTGCATGTAGTAGTACACGGCATTGATCACTTTAAGTGCGTCGATTTTTTCCTTCTCTTGTTCATCACAAAAGTGCTGAACGTACACTCGAAGCATGTACAGCTCCGCTGCGTTTAAGAGGAACAGGTTGTTTATGCAGTAGGTATACCAGGCTTCTCCATAAGGGCTACTTCTATCACTGTGGCTGGAAGTACTTTCATTATTGTTTGACTTAGGTAGGTTGTCTGCGCTGTTCAGTTCGTTTGTACTTTTACTACTTTGTCGTTCTACTAGAGATGAAAGAACGGTTGATGGTCTCTGCTTCATATCATCGAATTCAATGCTGCCACTGCGGATTACGCCATTCCTAATAGTGTTCAGGTGAATTTTGCATATTTGCTCCACAATTAGGTCGTTATCAATATCGCTATTTATTAAGTGGAGGAGGAGATTTTCGATTTTGTCATTGAAGTGTTGGACCCAGTGGATAATCATGCTGTAACAACTTTGCCTCACAGAGCTATCCTTGTCGTTCAGTCCACATAAGAGGAACTCAAATTTCATATCCGATGGGATAAAAAAATAATAATTTTTTAACTTTTCATACACACTTATTCTAACATTTGTATTGGTATCATTTATTCTTATAAGAAAATTTTTGAGGATTATCAAGTGGTCATAATTATTCTTATTGTTGATCCCCCCGTTTGTGTCATCTGTGTAGATTGATATATTTTGAATCGCGTGTATTCTAACTGCGTTGTGAGAATCATCAAGACAGCGCAGGTAGCTAGCTGTTGTGTTGAAGTCCTGAAAAGGTTCTAAAATGCTCAGAGACAGAATCCGGATATTATGGTCCTTATCATTAAGAAGGGATAAAAAAATATTCACATGCTTTTTGCATAACTTATTTGACACATCAATCTGTAAAGCGCAGGCTTTCTTGACCAACGCTTTTATAACTCTACACAAATTTATTCTCTGCTTCCTGTCCTTTATGAATATATTGTCTAGAAGTCTGTTCCAGAATTTGTCAATGAGTTCATACTCCTGGGTTGCGTCCTTCCCGGCGCTGCCTCCACCGCCGCTAACACCGCCAGTAGCGCCTGCTGGGGTTCTTCTCCCCCCTCTGCGACTGGCCTTTTCACTGAGCAGCACATCGCAGTAGTACAAAATGTCAAACAGGAACTCCATCATTTTGTTAAAGTTCTCATCCTTAGTATTGCTCCTCACCATGTTTAGTACTATCCTGGCGCACAGCTCATATATGCAGTACTCGTTCACGTACCTCTTGTGCTCCACGTCGTACACATTACCCTTAATTATATTTTTAAGAATGTCTTTTATGTAGGAGAACCCCGTCTCACTGTCATACCTATTGTTATACACATAGTGTATGGTCCGCACAATATTTTTTACGTGGATATTTTCGTTCTTTATTTTTAGATTCACCAAGCTGGACCCCCCCCCTTCTCCGATGTTGCCCTTCGCCTTTCCTCCCTCCCCCACCTTTTTCACCTTGTGCGCCTTCATCTGGTTGGGTCATCCGATGTAATTACGCAACATACTATGACTGTTCCCACGTGTGCACCCACATATGTTCGCAAACGTCTTTTGTTTCTGTTCCTTTCAAAACGGAACAGTCAACACAAACTAGCTAAAAAAAAACTTGCGCTTCCATGGAAAGGATTAAAATAAAAATAAAAACACAAATAATTGTGAGATGAAGCGCCTAGGGGAAATGGTCTCTTCCTTTGTCATGTAATACACACACTTAATATTTCCTTGTGGACTTCCTTTGTCACATTTTTGTAAATTCGCTTGAAGTCTCTTCCCTCCAGCAATTATGCACGGTCTGTTTAGGAAGCTTTTCCGAATTTTTTTTTTTTTTTTTTTTTTTTTTTTGAGGAAAATTACAAACATGCGATGATTTCCAAAGTTGCGCATATACCCCCCCGTGCAATACGTATTGTGCATCTCCAAGTGAGGGAACACATTTTTACACTTATCCTTCGAAGTGACGAATTTAAAAAGCTCTTCTTCCACCACAGAGTGACGCTTAAAAATGGCTTATTTGGGGAAAAAAAAAGAGAGAAAAAAAAAAAAAAAAAAGCGTGAAAATGGTCTCCGCCCTGGGTTGTCAGACGGAACTTTTCCGTTTGAACATTTTGTTGCATTGTATTCGCGATTTGTCACACCGCAGTTGCCCAGGCAGGGACGGCACGTTCCTACACGCATGCTTTGGCAACAGCGGGCAGTTTACCGCTAATAGCTTTACATAGCTTCATCCTCAGTGGGCGGCACCACCCCTCGAAAATTAGCCATGAATACAAGTTTGCATACCAAGTTGGAAGGCGTTAAATTGTGCACGGTGTTGTATCCCTCAGGCTGGGTGGGGTCCTTACCCATACTTTTGTTCACTGTCCATTTGTCCATTAACCTATTTTTTTTCTTTCCCATGCTGTAATGCTAAACACTGGGGGGGAACGCAATTTGGCTCAGACATTACCCGTACCAACTGAGCAGTTTTGTTCACCATGGCAGAGGAGCAGCAAGTAAGCCATGTTAAGCCGTTTAAAAGCGTCTGTGGAGAATTCGCATGTTCGCAAAAGTGGCACTGTCCACTCCAAAAAAAAAAAAAAAATAAAATAAAACAAAAATAAGGGAGACATACACATAGGGATGCTTAACCGGAAAGATCAAGTAGGGAAGTAAGAGCATGACGAGAGGGACGCGAATTTTTCACAAGTCACATCCATGGTTAACACAAAACATAGGCCTCGGTTAAGGGGAGATAAGAAGCCACTTGAACATGCATGTATCAAAGTATGTCTGCCTACTCAAACAGGTGGCTGAACTTTTTCAACTCGGACACGAAAAGGATGGTTTGTGCCCACCCGCAATTTGGCCCCAGTAAGTCCTTCAGTCTTGTGTACAGCCTGATGTAGAGAGAAGTTGTCAGGGCCTTCTTCTGCGTCTTGGAAGGATTTGTTTTCGAATTGGGTTTTGTCCCTTTATCACCTTCCCGTTTGAGCACGTGTTCGCCACAAGTGGGCGTGTCCTGTCTAGTGGTTGTCTTCGCCTTCTTCTTACCTTTTATCGGAGTTGCTCCAGCGGCATTCGCCCTGCTCGCCCCATTCACCCCATTCACCACCTTATCCACCCCAACCGCAGTGCCACGCGAAATCGGCGCGCACTCAGACTCCACAATGTTTTGGTAGTACTTGTAAATGATGTCATATATGTGTGTGTCTATGGGAATACAGTCAAATTTATTTAAACCGAAGAGGCAAATGCAATTGGCTACTTTGAGTCCTATACCTGGGAAGAGTATTAATTGGTCAATGCAATTTTTTGTCTTTTTCTCCTTTTTAAGATCCTCAATCCATTCTTCACTTCCTCTTTCCACTAACATTTTCGCACTTTCAATAACGTAGCTACTTCTATAGCCGAAACCTAAGTTCCTTAAATCTTCCTCCTTCAACTTGGATATTATTTTTATACTTGGGAATTCATAAAAGGGAAAAATCTTCATCTGCCTTTCCTCCTTGATGACCGTTTTTAGGTTCTCGTAGAAGATTCTGTTCTTCCCTCTCTCGGCGTCTTCAACGTGTCTATTTTGTTCCGCCTCTTCTTCCCCATTTTGTGGGTACTCCTCCTTCACGCGAACGCGCATTTGCGGTTCCTTCTTCAGTGGGGAAATGGATGATCGTTCCCCCTCCGCTGGGTCCCCATTTTGGAGGGGCTCCCCTTTAACTCGCACTGATTGTGTCTCATCGCGCTTGAGGCGGACGCGCCGTTGATCCGTCTTCATCACGCCAACGTCCTGTTGACTCCTAATAGAGGCAACCCCTGCTGCGTCCCCGTCCTCCCTAACCTTCACCAGCACATCCTGGCCGCAGAAAATGACTGTGGCGAGGAAGCTTCCGTAGCGCCTCCTGAGGCAGTCTATCATGAGCGTTATCCTGGGAATGTTATTATTAGTAGAACAAAGAAAGGAGAAAAATGATTCCACGGAGTTAGCCTTTAATATTCTCAACCCCCTAATTTTATTTGTAATTTCTTTCATCCTTTTGTCTTTTCTTTTCCACATCTCTATGTGTTTATTTAAAGGAAATTGTAGATTGAAAAAGTCGCTTACATCTTGGTCGTGTTGATCGTTCGTGTGTGCACTGTCTGGGTTGTTACTTTGTCGCTCCTTTTTTTCCTTTCCGTTAGTGCATGTACCGCTAAGTGTAGCAGTGGACGCACCGCTCCGATCATAAACGAACTGGTAGAAGATCCCCTCGTCCGTCTCCTTAAAGAGGTAAATTTTTTTATTCACCAACCCGATGTAGGTATCCCTACACACTTCGCTGAAACAAAATTCCTGTCCAATCAAGAAGCAATATTTTAGTTGTAGCTCATTTTTGCTCACATTAATTTTTTTCCACTTGAGTTGGAAGTTTTTTATTACAAAGTATGGAGTTCCACTGGATACATTCTGCACCTTCATACTCTTTGTGTCGCTTCCGTTTGGAGGATGGACGCAAACCATCATCCCCTCCCGCTTGATTCCCCCTCTTCTACATTCTTTTTTGACTTTCTTAAGTACCCTTTTTTTGTCCCCATTGATGGTATGTACGAATAAATGGGTAAGGCCTTTCTTGCGGGTTTCATTTTTTCCTCCCATTACTACTACACCTTCAGTTTTAACGCAAGAGTTCTTTCTGGTCATGATGTTCCTCCTCATTTTATGTGCTTCAACTGCTTTACTCCTAATTACTGTGGTGATGTAAATATTTTTTAACAAGAGTAGGAGGAGGGATTGATAAATGTGCACTATCATTTGCTGGTGAAGAGGAAGGGAAAAGGGGGCTGTTACCTCTTCCGTTTGTTAAAATCAAGTTACATCTACTTTTGTCATTTTTGGTGATTCCATCGCGCCCATGTAAGGTGCCTCATGCCATACACACGGTCATTCGAGAAAAGGTGGTAATCATGTGTAGGGAGGGAGAGCCATTATGCAACGCTTCGAATTTACCTGCGTGCACCGGATAGGGAAATGCAACTCGAATTAAGGCATTTCAGGGGGACTGCAATTGTGCATATGAGTCGCCCGTATAATACCCCCTTCCCCCTACATCTGCCCGCTGTTCTCACGGCGATCAACGCTCAAAGTGAAAAGTAGCTTTGCTATTCTGTCCTTTTATTGGCCTGTTTTCCGTGATGCTACATCGCTTTTTTTTTCCCCCCCCCGCCAAACCCGTTGAGCATATGTCCAAATGTTGTGCCATTTTCCGGGATAAACGGCGAAACGTTCAGGGAAAGGAAAAAAAAAAAAAAAATTGTCCTTCAAGGTGCCCTCCCCCAACGCAGGCATTTCGCCAAAATTAGAGCAATTTCTCACTACAGCATTAATGTGAAATGTAAAAGGGAATTAATGTAATAGGACGCGAAAGAAAAAACTCGCATCATGTTCACAGCTGTGTTTGGCCAAATTGGGCAGTGCTTGGGCGCACACTATGATGTCGCTCCGGAAAATTCAACTATGTGCGCTGTGATACGCTGTGTGTGTAGCGTTGGTTGAGCTCGCTTCACATATTTTTCTTTCTAATTCGTCCCTTCACCCGGTTTGCATAATTACATAAACGAGTGGATGAGTTATACTTTTTTTTTTTTTTTATTTCGCCCGACTGCTCTAGTTGTAGAAAAAAGATGCGCCATTTTTTCCCCCCCCTTTTGACCCATTTAAAGAGCGTTGCAGTGTAAGGAAGCCCCTGACACATTAGCACTTTGCCTGTACGGTACAGTATAAAAGGCACACATCGGACATAGCCATTTTGTTAGAGAAGAAATGTTGCTGCTGGAAAGAATGAACACCCTGATTGAGAACAAGTACGCCAAATCGCACTGGAAGAGGAAAAAGTTCGTTTGGAGGTACAGCTTATACTTCACCATTTTTTACATTTGTGTATCATTGGGTATTTTGTACACGTTAATAGTTAGACTTTTCATTTCGTGGGATTCATACAGCAACCATTATTGTCCCTCCTCTACGATCCAATCTGTGAAGAGAATCTACATGGTGATTCTCATATTTTTAGCATTGATGGTATTCTTGAATTTCCTTTTTTCGCGCCTCACATATATTTACTCCAATTTTACGAATAGGGAGTTTTTTAACTCAGGCATTTTTTACGCCCTCCTAGGGTTCATAATTAAATATATGTCATGGATTTTGTCCTTCGTATACATTTGCTGGATCTGCTTCCTTTTTGTAAATATGATGATAATAAGTTTTTGGCCACAAAGGTGGTGCACTTCCAAATACAATGCGTACGGGATGGACGCGGTGCGCAACTGCTTCTTGGTGAAGAATCGGGCCACAGGTACGCTCTGCGGGGTGGCCACAGCTACGGCAATTCCGCGTGTCTGCATTTGCACATGCATATGTACAGACAATATGTGTGTGTATACGCGGCGTGCTTCGCACCGGTTGGAGCGCACCTAAGTCAGATCACCTCCATGCTTCCCCCTTCCCCCTTCCCCGCAAGGATGCGAAATCGACAAAGCACTGCTGAACCTACGGACCAAGGACAGCTGCAACGACTACAACATTTTGAAGGTGCAAAATTTTCTCTTCCTTTCGCGATCAGCTCCAAACCAAGCATGCACATTGAAGGATAAGAAGCTGTGCGAATTTTTTGTTGACTTTATTAAAAATAAGAACACCTCATGGAGTTCCTTCCCGAACTGCTCTGGAAACACCCCCGATTTTAAGGAAGAACATTTCCTTGAAGAACCCACCATGAAAAGTGACATTTACTTATTTTCGGTGTCTGTAATATTTTTTTGGTTTATCACCACAATGATCCTCATTGCCCTTTTCGTAGTTGTCAGGGTGAGCACGCCCATCGATTCCTCTTTCGTGGTGAATGAAGAACGCTTCAACTTTTTTTTCAAGTTTACGCGCTTCCTGGATGTATGGAGATGACAAGGTGTGAATACATGAGTGGTACAATGGAATGGTGGCAATTGTGCAGTCCTCCAAATGTCAACCGTCTTATAGGAAGAATTCCGCAAGGGAAAGGAAACCCGCCTCTGTCTTTATTGTTCTCGTCCATATGACTTGCCCCCACGGTATGTTTCCCCCAAAAAAGATACTCTTAACTGAGCCTAGCTGGGATGAATGCTCTACCGGTCCCTCCTCTATGGCAGACACTGCGAGACAGTACCATATACTACGCAACTGCGGACCACTGATGGGGCCTTTTTCCTGATATACCTATTTCGACTAATGACATGATCAGATCCCTTCACCTTAATGAGGGTATTTATTCCCAATGCAGTCCATTTCGCAGTTCTTCCCGCACAGTCAACATGCTGAGCAGAAAATTTGCAACACGTCTGTGATAATTTCCATTCGTGCACCCCCTTTTTTCGTGAGCAAAAATTCCAACTTTCAGAATTGGATCATGTTCACGGATCAGTGTGGACAACCTTCCCGCATTACCCTTTGGAGTACCGTCTAAATAAACAAAACGTGGCGCGCTCGCGAAATACTATCACCATAGCTATGCACGAGAATGCACTAATCTGTCAGTCTGGAAATACGCGAATATTCGTTTGCTCCCTTTCACGTGAGTATATTGTGACGGTTGAATCTATTTGTTGCGCGCAAGTTGTCCGTAGGATTATTCTGTTCCAGCTCACCACCCTCTTTGCATGTGTATGCTACACATATATTTTACTTCCTGCCTCATTTGTGTGCGTGCATGTGTTATACACGGACCGAGTGATCGTAATGTTATTCGCTATTCGGAGTACTGCTCACGATGTTTAATCCAAATGGGGAAAAAAAAACAAAAAAAAATGCGAACAGAGGTGATTGCAAAGTATGCCCGTACAGATTCATAAAATGGCGAAAAAGTAAAAATCACAGCAGATTTTTTTCCCTCCCTGAGAAATGCCATTTTGGGGGATATTCAGAACAGCAAAAGATGCTAATGTCCACAAGGGGCAAAAGTATACACACATACGAATGACAACTTTGTTCAAACTGTTACAGACGGGAGTTGCGCGCGAAACAGAGAAAAATGAATTTTAACAGGAAAAAGTAGCTTTTTTTTTTTTCGTTGTTGCTCACGCTTTGTACTACATTAAGCTGAAGAAAAAAAAGAAAAAAAAAAAATGGACGAGGGTAAAGGCAAGAAAAGGAGCATAAGCCGCATTATCAAAGAGTTTTACCTAAACTGGAATTACAGGAGACACAGCTGGAGAATCAGTTTCTACTACAACTGCCTGGCACTCTTAACTGCTTTCAGCATAGCCCTCACGTTAATATTCCAGCAACTCATAAAGTCATTCAGTTTTTTCGTCAACTATTCCTGCGAATATGAACATATAAATTTTATTCTTACAGATTTATTAATCTTCCTAATTTTAATTAGCTTTATAAGTATTTTCGCATTTTTTCTATCGAGGATTTGTTCCATCCTGTCAAATTTTACAATTAACGATTTTATGTCTTTAGGCAAATGGATCGAAAGGATAGGCTGTACTGTGAAATGGTTTCCTTGGGCCTTAGCGATTTTAATCATATTTTGGTTCGCCATAAATATATTTAATTTAGTTACTTTATATTTCACCCCCAACTTATGGTGTAAGAGGCGCTTAAACAACCTTGCCATACATGTAGTCAACAACTGCAGGTTGTTTGAAGGTAGGACAGCCGCATGCACCGTCGATATGATAGACACTAGTTCCAATGGGAACACTACCAGCTACATTCGCAAATGCAACGATTTGGATTTCCTAAAAAATCATAACTACTTTGCCTTAGTTCCAGATTTGGCAGATAAAAATTATGTAAAATGCACGTTCAACAATATCAACATTTGCACACTGTATAAAAACTTACGAAATAATGAGCAAATACTGCAGAAGGCAAAAGAGCTGAAATTAGAAGGATGCTTGCAGAACCCTCCGTCTGAAGTAGAAGATTTTTATGATAATAATATACAGACAAGCGATTTGTACAAATACTCTCAAATATTTACCATCGGCAGTAACGTCACTTTTGCGGTCCTCATGTTTTTTTTTTATTTTGTTAAACGTACAACGCAGTTCGATGGGTTGTTTTATCAGTCTATAGACAACTCCGAAATGCTTATATTACGAATCCTGCGCCCTTTGACACCCTGGACGTGAGCCTGCCTTTGGCTGTTCAGCGGCTATGTGGCTCCCGCGAAAAAAGAACAGAATCAAATAAATAAAATAAATGAAAGAATTTACCTAATTAAGGAAGAGAAGGGCACGCGGGTTGCCTCCTCACCCTACGCTACAATTCTGATGGGTGAACTGGAGACACCTTCCTTCTGCGAAAAAGTTAGTCCATAACGTGAGCTCAAGTGGGACTGCAAAATTAGACACATATATATCGGGGACGCAAGTCTACACGAATGAAACACACTGAAGAGGTAAACACAGCTCGAGAAAATGTTGCTGTACAACAGTTTAGTCATATATTTTTTTTTTTTCTCCCATCCGTGCGGTGTGCACACAATTGCTTACTCTTCCGATGCGTCCACCCTCTTCTAATTAACTTGTGAAAAATACCAACTTTTTACAATTACCTCAATTTGTAAAACATTTTTTTAAAATAAAATGTACTTAATGTGGCAAAACAGTTGTACTCCCTTTTCATCACTTATAAGGCATAAAATTGATCAATGTAGTTCTGCTAGCCATTCGCTTATTCATTTGAGAAAAAAAAAAAACTTGCTAAACTAGCCATTATAACTTTACAACCGTCTAATTTGGTTGTTTTTTTTATTCCATTTAAAAAAAAAAAATGCCCATTTTACCTGCACTGTTCATACAAAATTGAAATAATTCCAAAATGTGAACAGATTTTCCCTTTTGGCTTGTCTTTTTGAACATAATGTACTTGTTTTTCTTTTGCACCTAATTAATTTTTCCATGTATAGTGAAATAAATAAATAAAAATTTACATGTGTATTTTTGACGCACTGCCAACCTGATAATCTCTTTAGCATTATTCCTCTAAAGGGGTGTAACATGAGGTCCTTTTGAGGGAAATTTGGCGAGATACACAACAGAATGTTAATAAGATAAAAATTGCACCAAATTAAAAAAAAATTAAAAGCTTCTGCAAAAAGAGCAGTTAACATAGCAACCATCACGAATGCCGTTAGAGGCGAAGCGACGACATTCCAGAGATGAGTACCAGAACTGATGGTGTTGTAAACCTCCAACGGAAAACGATGGAGAGTGGCAAGGACAAGTATTGCTATGCCTCCGAGCATTGCAGTCCATACGGAATTTTCAATAGTATAACAAAATGCTACCGCTGCAATGAACGCGATGTTGATTCCTTCATTATTAGCCAACAGCTGCTACCCCTCGATAGCGGAGAAGGGTATAACCATGCAACTGCTAACGAATCCGTATGTGTACGAAAGGGTGAACACGCTTGCGGCGTTTTTTTATGCAAAGGAAGCATTGATGAGTGCGTAAATATCAATCATGCAGATCGAACAAGTGCTGCTACATTAGCAGGAATGGGTGAAGGAACGAGCAAAGATGATAGTAAACTGCTTGATGTTAAAAATGACATAACTAGCTATGCCTACCTGGGACAAAGAACATCACGTGTGTTGCAAACAAATGGCCGTTTGTGTCGGAGCGTAGTTTATACTTCAAGCGAGACGCCAACAAATAGGACATACAATCCAAGTGTAAACTCTGATGAGAAGAACAAAGTGCAAAACGACCTTTACGTTTATGCTGAGGAATGTCGCCCACAGGGAGAAACGCCAGAAGGCACCACAACACGAGAACCAAGTACCACGCGAAGCAGTCTTAATACTTCTCTAACGGAAAATAAACCGTTTAACTACACACGTAAGGAGGACCATCTACAACGGGTGGACAATACGAGTAGCATATATCACCCCGACGATGAGCGCATCTATGTCTATGATAACCTAACAGCGCATAATGGTGCAAGAGATGAGTTAACACTGAAAAAAATGAAAACAACGATCCAGATTGGTGATATGTTAAAGGGTGTTTCTAAATCTGAATACTTAGCGAAGCATTCAGGATCATTTCGCAGCTCTCAAATTGAAGAACAAGATGCAGCGTCACCATCCGTGGTGGATAAGCAACTTACAAGGCATAAAGAGTACAACAGTAATAATGACAACAATTGGAGCACCTGTACAGATGGAGAAGTAATAGCAAAAGTATGCAAGAAGCAAGAAAGTTCTTCTATGATTTATTTTACCACAGAAGGAACAAAAGTACAACCAAAGCTCTTCGACAATTATAGTCAAACAGTTGGAAAGAAAAAAAAAATTGTAAATATGAAGAGGAGACTAAAAATTGGTCTAAAAGGAAGAAGAAAGAAAAAAACTAAAAATGTCTTTTTGAAGAAAAAGCCATTGAAAGGGAACAAACTTCGTGTTAGTAAAAGAAAAAAAATGAAAGCGACCTCCACGAGAAAGAAAATCCCAATGAGTAAAGAAAAAAAGAGCTATGCACATAGGAGAAATAAAAAAAGGAATACGTTGGGCTCGAAAAATGCTAAGGATTGTGCTTCATTAAAATTTGCAATTGTGAAGAGAGACAAAAAGGTTTCATCAGATATGCGAAAAGGGGCTAATGAGCACTTGGCTCAACTGATTTATTCCAAGCTGCAGGACAAGAACGGGAAAAATAAGCAAAGAGAAATTGAGCTCCCGATTCTGAGTCAGACAAAGTTTGCCAAGAGAAAATCACACACAATTAGGAAAAAAGTAAAAAAGGGAAAAGAAGTGAAAAGTGAAAAAAATGTCCAAGAAGTAGCGAAAAATAGTATAGAGCTGGATGAAGCTACAAAATTGATAACCCAAGATCATATGCAAATGGATGTTGTTGAACAGGCGTCTATGCTAAATGGCGAAGTGAATTGCGAAGTTAATTCAGATGAGGTATGCATGGTACCGGGAAAAGATTCAAACGTTTTTCCTGCTTCTAAAATGGCCACCAAAAGTGTTGAGAGTGGCGCGTACTATTTTTGCCTGAGTGATGATGTGAGTAACTCCTCCTACAGATCATTCCTTGTTGACAACCACAGTTTGGAGTTTTTAAAAATCACGGACTATTCTGACCGTACAGATGGTGTGCATGGAATAGGTATGGAGGAAGTGCAAGCGGAAGAGGAAGAACAAGGGAACAGGGATATGGCTACAAGGGGAAAGGAAAACCTGGGTAGTAGTAACCCAGAAAATGGTACCAATTTGGAAGCCCGCGAGAAAGGGGGCGCCACCAGGGTGGATGTCACGAACGTAAATGATGGACTAGAAAAAAAGGGGGAAAGAAGTACCAAAAAAAGTTTCAATGGTCACAATGGCGATTGCAATTTCTTCTCTACTGGTGAGATAAGCGCAGAAGAAGTGACGTGCATATGTGGAGGCGAATACACCACCTTGGACGACAACGAAGAGAGATTGACATTTGCAGTTCTCAGGAAGGTTGCTAACTTTCTTGGAGGCGAAAGTGGAGACGTACAATCAGGTGAAATACTAAAAGAGGACACAAACAGTTTTTGCATACACAGGGAAGGACAAAGAGTAGACCAATTAACAAGTAATCCCCCAATTGACAAACCTCGGGATGATGGTCTTTTTTGCGAAATGGTGACAAGCACAAGCGGGGTAAGAAGCAGGAGTGATGATACCTTTTTCGAAAAAGCGATTCTCAATACAGATGCGGAGAAGACAGAACTGATGGATACGTGCAAGTATAGGCAATCGTGTCAAAAGGACAAAAACCTGTTTCTGCTTCACTCGAACTTGTTGAAGCAGCGCTCCTTCTTCCATCAAAATGGGACATTCGAAAATGAAGTAATGTATATGCTAAGCAGCTTAACATTTTATTCTCACAAATTGAAGAATCTACTCAACTATGCCATAGGGAGATGTCCAAATGGGGATGTCATACAGGTTAAGTTACTTATACTCTGTTTGATCAATTTAGTCGAAAAGGCAAAGAGGAGTGATGGGCCTGCTGTATGCCTTAAGAGGGCTTCAATTTTAATGCATGAATTATTGGGGCGGGTTCGCTACAGTGTGTTGAGCCTCTCCAAGAATGAGGAAGTCACTAAATTTGAGCAGGTGATTATGAAAACATACCTTATAGAGTTGATTAAATTATGCAGGTTATTGTTAACAACACTAGGAGGGATAAAAAATCGTTCTGGTTTATCATCTGCAGGAGATTTTTCACCCCATAAATGGGCAGCATCAGCGGGGGGAAAAGTACCCAAAATGAGCATATTGAAGACCTCTCTTGGGAAGCACCTCGTTCATAATTCGGAAGACAAAAAAGTTTTCAAACCACAGGATAATGATAATGAAGACACCACCGATCATGTGAAGGGAAAAGGATCAGGGGTGGTGGTCCATTCCTTCGATGGGCACATAACGCAAATGAGCAATCTCACTAACGAGGTTGTGGCTTCTCAGAGTGACTACCCCAGGCACTGTGACACTTACGAGCTAATGAAGGGGCTGAAAAAAAAATTACTACTCCTAGAACAGAACAGTAAAAACAGCTTTTGCAATTTAAGGCTAATGTTGAAACATCTGGACAAGTTGAGTTACATTTATGGAGTGAACTCTGAGCTCCGTGATGACCCCACAGGGGGGAAGATCCCGCCTGATCAACTGGCCGACAAAATGACCAACCAAATGGATGACCAAATTAGACGCATGGTAAAAAATGTAGAAGAAAACATAACCGCCTGGACGAAGGGGAATGAAGCCATTTTCGACATACGGACTTTATACTCTATAAAAAGTGTGCAAAGGAAAATGGAGAAAAATGTATCTGCCCTTTTTGAGCAGTTATCAGGGAAGGATTCCAATGGGGGAGGGTCCATTGGCCTTTCTCCTAGAGTACCTAAGCGAAACGAGAGTGTTGAGCCAGAAGTGGAAAAAATGGCATATGCTGAAACGAACAGTGTGCTACACGCATGTCATAGTAATCAAATGAGAGATCTACATAAGGGTGGCCAGAAGGAAACCTTCCTTAACAACCCTGTGCTCAACTACCACGACGAAACAGAGCATCTGGAACGGCTGAATGAATGCCTAAATGAGGTTATATTGAGCAAGAAGGAGGAGCTAACCACAAACCCGAATGGTCAGTACGCCATATTGAAGGAGTACAAAGAAGAGTTGTCCTTATTGAATGACCTTCGAAATGGTGAAAATGCTCTAGTGAATGATTTCCTAGACCACATGCCCAGCTCCAAATTTACTAAAATGTTAGATGCGTATGTCAGGGGAGCAAGTTCATGTAGGGGGCACTCGCAGTGGGATAGAGTCCAGCATCGGACTACCTAACATTTACCCCTGCCTTTTTCCCCGGAAAGGGAACAATGAAAAAGGGGAAGTGGCTTTCATTTGGAAGGCAATTCATACAGAGAATCCCATCCACATTTGAGATGTCTTAACGGGCGAGATGGGTGTTCTGATTATCCTTCACACGATGGGTAATATTTTGCAGAACGCCCTTTCCCTACGTAATCCTTTTAGCGCTACACCAAAACGTAGAATTGTGCAGGAGAAATTCCCTCCAATTCAACATCCCCCATGAGAGTAACAATAGTGTGGAAAACATTTTTTAGAATATGTTAACAGGGTGCCCGAGGGGGGTAATGTGTGGCTATTTTAGGAAGCGGTTTTTTTCCTTTAGTGTACATGGTAGTGATCCCCCTGCAAATAGTGAAAAGACTGCATCGATGTGTTTTGCCTACTTCTGCCCTGAGACGAAGTGTGGGCTGCATTTAATATTCCCAAATGAAAAACTGTGCCCAGCGCTGCGAAGGAAGGAACGCCGGTTCAGCCGCTTAACAGTTTTGTGTGAAGTGGTATGCGAGGCTCGTAATCATCCCATTTGCGTCTCTTCGTTTCGCGTGTTGCTTGAGCGATCTTCTGTGTCATGATTGCGTCGAAGCATTTCGTCAAATTGTGCAAAGAGGGGAATAGCACGTATGCACACTTGTGTGTAAGGTGGGTTTTTTAGGGGGGAGAAAATGGGAATTTTCGTTAACGCTTCAAACGCGCAACAATGAAGGGGCGTTAGAGGAATTTTGCGCGTTCTTTTTTTTTTTTTTTTTTTTTTGAACCCCATTTTGTGCACGCGCGCGGGGTCATCCGAAGGGAAAGTCCACTTTCAGCGGGAACAAAGGCACTCTTGACAATTCTTATTAACCACAAAAAAGGAGGAGCTCTCAAAAGTTATGTCCTTCCGTTTTGGCGCATACTTCATGGATGCCTTATTCTTTTGGCCGCACCTTTAAGCGGTAAATTGGTTACAAGCCTCTAAATTGAAACCTCTTCCTGTGTAAAGGGAAAACTGTTTGGATGACACATTTTACCCATTACGCCTGAGAGGAGGAGTAAAGATCGGCCAGTGTGTGTATTGTGTATGCGTGTGTGTGTGTGTATGCATGTATCTGCGTATGTGAAGAATACGTACCCACGGATGAGATAGCGCCAACATAGAGTTCACATCCAAATGGCGGTGAATAACGAAGAAGCGGTGCCGTCCCCAATAAGTGAGGGGGAGCTGAAAAAGGTGTACTATGAACATTTCATAGACGATTTGACGGATGAAGAACTCATGTACAAAAAAACAGTGGAAGATTTATTTTATATTTACAAGTCTTTTGGGTTCATTTACTCCATTATTAAAAAGGCAAACCTATTGCTCAGTAAGGAGAGCTTCGACATGTTTTTAAAATCTCTTGTAAGCTTCATTGACGAGCTTTTCCTGAACAACCCTAGTTTGTTTGACACACAAGGAAATGATGTGAAGCCAAATTATATGAACAAAGAAATAGGAGGGGCGGGTACGAAAAAGAGGAAAGGTGAATTTGACAAGTCATATATAATTAATAACAGTGACAATAACTCATTTATGAGTATCATATCGAAGACTTACATTGAGGAATTACTAAAGGACATTAACAATATAGACCCAAACTTCAGTGAAAGCAATGCACAGGATTATTTGTTCATCACGAAAAATATTCTTAAAATGAAAAATATTCTCGAAGTGGAACATGTAAAAAATAGAATGGATAAATTGAAAAACATATTAAATGTGGGGAAGAATATTTTCCATGTAGATGAATTATTAGACGATTCAAATGTTAGTGATGGAAATAATAATATAAAAGTACGTGATCATATAGACGAGATGATAGCAAAATTGAAAACCATTGGACCGTCTATCGTTGCTATTGTTTATAAACAAAATTTGTGGTATAAACAGATTGTTAATAAGTCCGAGTATGACAGCTTAAATTCGATTCTGAATTTAGATGTAGATGCAGACAGCAAATTGGTAGAATCCACTTATGCAGATGTGATTCTACTCCTTGGAAATAAAATGACAGAAAATAAAGATCTATTGATTGCGAAAGAGAAGCTGGAAAGACTCAAAACCAATTACGATGCAGAAATGCAAAGGAAACTTCAACAAGAAATGGAACTCTCTAAAAAATTAGAAGACAAAAGAAAAGCTGTTCAGTTTATAATTGACAGATATAATGAGTACACATGGTTTGATAAAAATTCCCCCAAGAAACACTCCTTCTACATAATAGGTATTAACCCCAGGACGACTACGGAGGAACAACTAAAAAGCTTCGGAAAGAGACTGAAACATATTTTGCACCCAGACAAGGAACCCGACAAGGAGTGGAAGAAAAAGGCAGAATCTGCTTTTAAGGAGGCGTCCCTCGCTATATTGGGCTGCCAGCAGGAGTTCAAAACGAAGGTCCTCAAGAATTTGGAGCCCGGCCCACCCGCACCCTACTTGGCGCTCATCGGAATTGAGGCGGGAAGCGATACTAACGCAGTTGGGGGTGGTAGCGGCGGTGGGGGTGGAAGCGGCCTTGGGGGAGGTGCCGAGCAAGGAACCGCACGCCTACCGCAGTATTACCCCACGCAGGCCTACTATCCCAAATTCGACCTCAAGTGCGTCGACCAAAAGATTGGTACCATCCTTATTGACATCAAGTGCCCTGTGCAACTAGGGGTGGTAAAGAAGGTGATCCTTTACGTGCACAGACCCATTTACGGAGCCGAGCCACTCAATTTAATCCCAGAGGATTCGTTCCTTTCACACAAAATGGAACAAAACGTCAACATAAAAAATTTGAACCAATCGATTGAAGCCAGAGTTGACTTTGTACAACCGTTAGAAATCGCCGCCTCTACCAAGTACTACATCGGCATTCAGCTAATAGCGGAGAGAGGAAACACCATGATCAATTGGAACTCCATCAACATAACGCTCCATAAGTTTAGTAACAAAAATATTATTAAAAAGCTGCTGTCGTCATTTAAGAATGCCTCCTTTGTTAATCAGGCCCAACTGAATGTGATCCTGTCCAACGAGAACAAGGACGAGATGACAAAGTATTTGAATGAGTGCATTGCTGCCGCGAAGATATGGGCGCAGACGGTGTAGCGGGGGGGAGCCCATAGAATTGTGCTTCACAGCCCCAATTCTGTTAGCAGTTCCCGCGTGGAAAAAGTCACAAGTTTTTTTTTTTTTTTTTTTTTTTTTTTTGTACCTCACGGCACAGCTATGCATTTAAATAACCTTACTACGTTCGCCACGCTGCTACGCTGCAGTACCGCGAGCGGAACGCTTTAATATTTGTTCTCAAGAACACTAAACGTAAGTTTTTGTTTATTCAAAAAAGTGGCTGTTGGTGTGTGTAACAAATTGTGTTATGAGTGGAAGGGGGGATATGCCCACAACCCAATTGATAAAAACGGTCAACATGAGGGGGCAGTTACACTGCTCCCCAGTTAGGACTTCCTAAGAATCATTCGTAATTCATTCTTTGCTTCGCTGTTTGGTAGATCGTCCAGGTCATAATAGCTTCTAGCAATCTCAAGGAGCCACTTCCCATCAATTTTGGTCACCGTCCTTATAAAATTTTTTGTGGTTAATATAAGTTCATGATACATAACCCATTCAGGGTTTATTTGAAAGACAGTCGAAGGGTGTAGAGTAACAATTTGAATATCCTTCACGGTGATGTAGTACCCTTTGCTAGTTTTGTAAGCCACTTGTTGGTAGAACCCACTGAGCAAAGCCTTCCTTATGTTGACATAGTAATCAGGGTTAGATGGGTTCATGGAGACAATTTTTAATTCCATTTTTTCCATTGTTCTAATGAGTTGGTTTCTAACATTCTGGGCAGATGTCATAGCTCGATGATTTAAAAAATAATCATAACAAAATTTTTTAGAGGCATTCATATCCATTCGGTTATAATTGACAAAGGCATGAAATACATTCATAAGAGTTAGGTGGTCTCCATCTAGGTGTGAGAATCTTGTTTTCATTTCATCCGCTTCCTTCCCTTTTACCTTTGGTCTTAAAAAACAATAGGGCACAGAAAGCATGGCTGCAATGGTTAGTATTTCGCTGGAGCAAGAATAATTTGGGGACTCAATTAACACTTTGGCTAATTGAGGATCTACAGGAAATTCAGACATGAAATGTCCCTTCTGTGTCAATTCTCCCTCGTCATCTAATGCCCCCAAGTAATTAAGCTGTTCGAGGGCTCTCATCAGAGTTTCTGGTGCCGGTGGGTCCATAAAGTCAAAATGCACTAAATCATCAATTCCTAACTTTTTTAAATTTAAAACAACTGAACCCAAATTGGATCTTAAAATTTCTGGGTATGTCTGTTCGGGTAATGTTTGCTCGAAACACTTTTCTGTGTACAGGCGAAAACACTTGCCCGGTTTTGTTCTGCCTGCTCTTCCAGCTCTTTGCTGAGCAGAGGCTTTCGAAATGGGAGCAATTAATAAAGATTCCACTCTTGCCCTTGGATTATAAACCTTTTGTTTTGAAAACCCAGGGTCGATAACATAAACGATTCCTTCTATGGTGAGGGAAGTTTCAGCAATGTTAGTGGACAGGATACACTTTCTCCCCATTTTGTCTCCTTTAAATCTTGGCATGGGTGCTGGCTCGAATATTTTCTGTTGCTGAGTCGATGGCAATGAAGAATAAAGAGGTAACACTACCAACTGACCAGCTTTGTCATTTTTTGAAACTAATTTTTCAATTTCTTTTTTGGTCATTTCTATTTCTTCCTCTCCGGTCAGGAAGACAAGAATATCCCCCTCCTCCTCATTCACATGAATGTCGTACACAGTCCTGATGACCACCCTTATGTAATCCTTCTCCGCTTGTAAGGTATAAAAAATCTCCACAGGGTAAAGCCTCCCTGGGATATTTAATATTTGAGAGCCATTAAAAAACTTTTGGAATTTTCCTGCATCTAATGTTGCAGACATAACGATTAATTTTAAATCATCCCTCTGCTCTTGTATATTTTTTATAACTCCGAAGAGGATATCTGTGGCTAAGGTCCTTTCATGAGCTTCATCCAAAATAATTGCATTGTATCTTTTTAACAGAGGGTCATACATTGATTCTCTCAACAGCATACCGTCTGTCAAATATTTTATGACCGTTTTTGTACTAGATCGATCTTCGAACCGAATGGTGTACCCTACATACGTCCCTAGCTCTACATCTAACTCTTCTGAAACTCTTGCTGCTACACTCATGGCAGCTACTCTCCTTGGTTGCGTCACAGCGATGGATTTCTTTTCAGCGAATTTTGACTCCAACACGAATTGGGATATCTGTGTGGTCTTTCCACTTCCTGTATCTCCTACGATAATCAGCACATTGTTTTTTTTGAAGAGCTTTAGAAAATTCTTTTTCGCACTCCATGCTGGGAGTTTTTTCTTTTCCTCCAAAAGTTGGAGGTACCTTTCGCTATATGGTTCGTTGGTCAGTTTGTTTATCAGTTGGGGGTCCGCTTCTGTTGCTGTAGCGCCTGCCTCCCTTTCGTAGGATGCCTCCCCCATGGGGATTTCGCTTCGAAGCAGCGTTTCCGATTTGGGGTCTTGTTCATTGGGGACACCTTCCCCATCACTGTTATATTCATTATGCGTTTCGTCCTCCTCCCCTTCATCGTTACTATTCTCATGACCAGTTTGTTTACCCTCTTTGGGGTCATTCCTTCCATTCGTACCATCCTTGTCTGCACAACCGGGATCCTCCTCTACGTCTTCTGCGCTCACGTCTGCCTTATTTTGCCCCCGCACCGTTTGTCCATCCTCTTCACCTTCCTCAAAGGGATCTCCTTTTAACGCATCATCCACCTTTGCCTTTTTTTTACTGCTATAAGCGTCACTTGACGTGTGTGCGTTTTTCCTTTTGGCGTTTTCACTTGGGAGTGCGGGTTCTCCCTTCTCCTTCGCGGCCTCCGCGTCCTTGTCGGATAAGCCGTCTACCACTGGGTTCATTTTTTGCTACCAGCGGCTACGTTGCACTACGCTTTTATGTAGAAGCGCAAAAAAAAAAAAAAAATTATGCACCTTTTTTATGCATACGTAGGTAGGCTTCAATATGTAAGCGTGTAACTGCCCACCCCTAATACGAAGCAGGGTTGGGTGGTATAAGGATGCGACAAACAGATAGGCAGTTGAATAGACCCTTAGGGGAGGGGTTCTTTCAAATGAATGTCCGCTTTTGTGATCATTACATCTGACATGGGCTCCCCTTACATACCATGTTTGATAATGCCTTGGAGATTTTTCCACTCGTAGTCTTCTTTTCTGCTACGAGCTGGAATTAGGGGAGATCATATACAAATGGTCTGCCCCTCTGTCTCCCTCAGAAATGAAGCTACGCAAAAAAAAAAAAAAGGGTTCCTCTAAAGATGCCTATAATGCGACTCTAATGCGGATCCTTCACCATGGCCAATTAAAATAAATTACCCGCTCGCTATTCACACAAGGGGGTTATTGAGCATGTGGGGCTAATTGGGCAAGTGCGAATCAAAAGTAGGATCCCAAATTAGATCCTAAAATTGCTGCCAAAATTGTCGCCAATTATGCCTCCAAATTTGCTACCCATTTTGCTGCCAAATATGCTGCCCATTTTTGGGTGAAGGGGTTTCGAAAAGTTATTCCAAAGTTTGCTTCTAAATTTGGTACGAGTCTCAATGTGAGCGGAGTTACTCCCGTGCGGTGACTATAAGAGGGGCCCTGTAAGTCAAACCATTCATCTGCGCAGGATACATATAAAAAAATTGTTAAAAAAAAAAAAAAAAAGAGGCTAATTTTCCCGCTTGCATGTCGTGCCGCCTCACGCAATGTCGTGTTTCAGGTTAATTTTTTTTTTTTTTTTTTTTTTTTTATCATTGCATCTAATTGATGATTCCATTTTGGGAATCTCGGAAGGACGCATAATTTGTCACCGCTTTTGGGTAGAAAAATATCACGACAGCTACATTTCGCATGTGATATGATCTTACTGTCCTGACATTTGAGTGGTAAGCGCGTCAACCCCTCATCACCCGTCGCTAGTCCATCAAGTAAGAACGAAAAAATTTTGTAACCCTCTTCTTGGGGAAAGCATCCCCTATTACGTTGCTTCCTTTTTTTCGCCGTGCGATCATTTTGTATATCTTCCACTTTTGCTTCTCCCCCGTTAAACATATGTCATTCCTCTGTTGCTGGCCACAGGAAGGCAGAAGCAACAGAGAGGTGACACATCCTGCCCCACTTGGCATATATTTCATACCCTACACTATGTGCAGTTTTTATGTCGCCACCGGCATGCATTTCTAAAATACAATCAAGGCGTAGGTGTCACGTTGCATTAGTGGAAGCGTGAATGAATCACATACGCCTTTTTTTACATATAATGATTAGGAACGTTATATAGGTGCAGGGAGGAATTACATAAATAGAACAAACGGGAGAGTAGCAGCATCGTCTTTTGTGCACGCATTGTCTCATTCGTTTTTTTTTTTTCTTTTTGCTCTCCATGTGTAGTGACATAGTGTAAGTAGAAGGGAAGACAGACAACAGAGGAGGGGTGCAACATTTCGAAGTCAAATTGGATAGGCAATTAAAATAAAGGGGTTGCTGCTCCGTGTACACTTCAGTTCATTTCCCCCATGTGCGCCTGGCGCTGCAGCAGTGTGTATTGTAAGAAATGATGTTCTAAGGGATCCTACACGTAGATGTATGTGAAAGAAGCGGGGCGACTTGTCCTAAGTGGAAGCTGAAGGAGGTTTTTTTTTTTTTTGTTTTTTCTGCTAGTTTGGTAACCGCGCCGCTGCTCTGCCGTCCCATTTTTTAACTCCGGGATGTGGTTCGGGCAGCTGATCATCGGGCCTCCGGGGTCCGGGAAGTCCACATACGTGGCAGGGGTGGAACACATACTGAAGCAGATAAACAGAAAGCTCATGATCATCAACCTGGATCCGTTTGTGGAGAATGACGTATACAAAGCAGACGTAAACATTAGTGAGCTTGTAGATATAAAAAAAGTTTTCAGTGACCTGGGCTTAGGACCCAATGGCACTCTAATATATTGCATGGAATACCTATTAATGAACTTTGACTGGCTTGAAGAAAAATTAAATGAACACAAAGATCATTACCTACTGATTGACACCCCAGGGCAAGTGGAACTGTATACACATAATGATGCCTTGCGAAATATTGTTCATAAAATGACCAAGATCAATTGTAGACTAACTTCTGTGCACATCGTTGATAGCACTTTATGCTCCGACAATTATAAATATGTTAGTGCACTACTGTTGTCCTTGTGCAGCCAGATACACTTGGAGTTACCCCATGTGAATGTATTCTCCAAAATTGACTTGTTAAAATATTTTAGGGACGATTTAAATTTTCCTCTGAGTTACTACGTCGAAGCGCAAAATTTGCAGCAGCTAATGCTATACGCGCGTTACCAGAATGAATCCTCTTCCGACTCGAACTGCGACTCCGACGCGGACGCAGACGCCGATATGGGGGACGCACCACGTACACCCCTAAATAACCCAAGCCACTCCACCCAGAGCGCAATCAAACAGGTCATACAAAATGAAATAAATATTGGTAACATAAAAAATGTGAGGAAAAACTTTAGGAGATTATCCAACAAATATCTGAAGCTAAATGAATACATATGCGAAACGGTAGAGGATTATAACATGATCAACTTTGCCCTGTTAGATATACAGGACAAATATAGTGTGCTTAAGTTGCTAAAAATTATTGATGGAGCTAATGGGTTTCGTTTTAGCTCCATTTACTCCGAGTACTCTTTGTTTGACACGTACGCTGAGGCCATTGAGTATGACTGTGACGACATTCAGGAAAGGATCGTGGACGTGTCGGATGATGAAAAATTCACGTCCCAATGTGGGCAGCCCCCTCATGCGTGACAAGTGCACAAGGGGTTGGCCTTCCCCCGTGTCGGAGGAAAAAATGGGCCCGCAGGAAGGTCAACCGCGACACGCAAATCGCGCACCTGAACAAACATTTTGGGTGACAATCGGGAACGCGTAAAAAAGTTTGCCAATTTGATGTGAACCTGTTGGAGCACTAATGTTCGAGGCTACATTGCGTGGCGCGCTTCGCTCTTCGCGTGTAACCCTCTTGGGGCAAGAAAAGTTGCCACTTGCGCGGCCGTAGCCCCGTTGGCGCGCCTCTAAGTAACTCTTTTTTTTTTTTTTTTTTTTTTTGTCAACGCTTCATACGAGATTCTGGA
>NW_012192595.1:211382-221066 GCF_000956335.1 Plasmodium fragile | reverse complement strand
TTTTTTTTTTTTTTTTTTTTTTGTCAACGCGTCCATACATCCCCCACAGAGGGAGAGAGTACGCCTACTTGGGGTACCCGTTCAATTCGAACCATTATATGTTAATCACAGCGTCAAACTAACGGTGAAGCAAATCGGTCCTTATGTAAGTGGGTGACCTCTGTATGAATTCCCCTTTGCTAGCGTGTATACGACGTATATAACGTGTTGCACACACATTTGTACGCATGTGAGCGATCCCTCGCTTTGCTCGTTTTCCACACAAGCAGCGCTCGTAAAAATGAACGCGGACAAGCTGTTGGCCGATCTGCGCGAAATAGAAGAGGAGTATGAAGGGGAGAGCGAGGGGGAGGACCCTTTGATGCCGACGCAGAAAGTGATGTTCCCCAGTGGAAGCGTGAACAGAAAGTTGTTCGACGAAAAAATGAACCACCACTACACCATTTTTAACACAAAAAATGAGTTCCGCAAAACAGAAATTAATGTAGAGAAAACGCAGATTGACATAATTAACCATTTTATATTTTTGCTGAAATTGTTAAAAAGGAGGAATGACGAAGAGATGATACGACAAATAAAGAAATGCATTCAAGTGTCTTTTGAGACGGACAACGATGAAATGCAAAAATTGTCTGAGGAAAAATCTTTTTACCTGTACAAACAATACCTACTGAAAAATAAACATTTTTTTTTTAAAATGTGGACAAGTATGAAGAATAAAAATTTTTACCCCGATGTTAAACAAATCATTAAAGACATCACAAGAGATGTTTTTTCATTCAACAGGCAAATACTTAATGGAAGTTTGGGGTTTAAATCAATTTTATCCAATCTGTACAAATTGCTAGGGAAATATTTTCAATGTGACTTTAAAAACATATTATTGAGCTTCTTTCTTCTGAGTCTTATGAGTCGAACTAATAACACTGTGGACATTTTGTACACACTAGAATATTATTTTAAAAACAAAAATTTCTCCATTATTATTCCCAATACCTGTTTTATCTCTCCATGCGAGCTCAGTATTTGTAATAATATTATTCTCTTGCGTAGTCATGTAAAATATTTCATCAAGGTTACAGAGGAGTCTTCATCTCTGCTGGCTTACAATTGCTACAACATTATATATGTTGATGAAAATTTAATAAGTGATAATTTCTATTTGCATATTTATAAAACGCTTCTGAAGGATTGTAAGCACCACTATCTTTTTCGGGACCAGGAATTATTCGGCCAAGTAAACTTCTTTGATGTTAAATCTAACTATGCCAAATTGAAGTCAAAAGGGTTGCCTCAAGAAGAGGATCCCTTTGGAGAGGTACCAACTGGCTACGACACGGCAATCTACCCTAATGCAGAAAAGACGGAGAGCATCGAAGAGAAAAACCATTTTGCAACCCTCCTGGACGATGTAGAAGTTTCTTCCAACTCGACGTATAACTGCAGCGATAACGAAATTGATATAAAAAAGATAAATGAAAAGAATCGACTCTACCGGGATACATGTAACCATTTGGGTAAAAGCAAAAGGAACTGTTTTTACCAGTATTTGATTATAGAGTTGAGTTCGTGAGAGGGCATAGGAGGGGGATTATCCCCCCTGTACGAAGCTTCAAAAAAAAAAAAGAACAACTGCATATTTTTTTTTTTTTTTTGGGTTGGCCAATCCTAACAATTTGTATGCCGCTCTGCCCCTATGGGAAAATAAGCACTGCATATTATCATGCTGTTAACGGGCTGATTTGTCCATTTTTTTTTTTTCATACATTCTGAGGGGTAACACATCCATTGTGTGTCTCTCCCCTTCACTACCTCGTCCTTTCACTGCTAATGTTGCTAAACATGTCACAACACCCTATGTCAACCGCAGCATTTTGTCCCTCTTTTATTTTTAAAAGGGGGGGGAAATGCATTCTTTTCCTTTTTTTTTTTTTCCCAAGCGTGCGGTGGATGAGCGCACATCGTTGTGATGTACTAAGCCACGGAGCCGTTTAACCGCTCTACACCGTGACGTACTTATTGTGTTTTGTCATTTTGTGTTTCTCCCATGGAGGAATTCCCTAAACTGTTCACTCATTTGTAATGACTAGTGGGGCCATTAACAATGGTGTACCACTTTTGCAATTCCACAAAGCTTATGTAACATACGTGTGTGCAAAAATGGCACGCACTAAGTTTACTAATTCGACCGTTGCGCTGTCACGGGGGTGTGGTGCCGCATTTAAGGGTGTGCGTACGACATGTTCCAAAATTTCCGCTTCACACTTTGTTATATTGACTCGATAAAACCATAGGGCAGTTTAAAAAAAAAATAACTAAATAATCAGCAGAGTAAGCCATTTTTGTCAATTGGTTCGGAATTTTAAACGGAGGTAAAAATTGATCATAGGTGAATTAGCGCGACCTTGTATTTTATTTTATTTTTTTTTTTTTGGGGCGTGTATGCCCTTTTTCGAGCTATTTTCCCCATTTCCTGTTTTCAACTTTCACACAATGAACAATTTTGGCGAGATACGATAAGAACGACGCCACCCTAAGGTTTGCACAAAAAAAAAAAAGTAAAAAGAATAATCTCTTGAAGAAAATACGTGGAGCCAAATGGTCATTCGGAAGGTCAGTACGATGGTGAACATCCAACAGGAGGCAATTCTCACTCCTCGCAAAAAAAAAAAATATTGGAAAGAGCAAAAATTTGCGACCCTTTTTTTTTTTTTTTTTTTTTTTTTTGTTCCCCGTATGACACGTTCAAATTGTATGCCCGTAACCTTGCATCACAAACAGTCATATGGTATTCATTGTTAGCACGCCAAATGTGCCATAAGTAAGCTGCTCCATATTCAATTTTATCGTCGAGCATTTTTCTAATTCTTGCCTCCCCAATTCGCACGCAAATGTAAAAACACCCTCGTGGGAAGGGAAAAAAAAACTGGGTCGTGATTTGTGCTGATCGGATTAGCGCATGCACAGGTCAATGTTGGCGCTTAATTTGGTAAAAAAACAAAAAAAAAAAAAAAAAAGAACAAGTGCAAGCGGAAAGGAATAAATAGCAAACAATAAAAATGGTGCATGTATATATATATAAATATATACATACGCACATACATATACCGTACGGTACACAGTTTTGCCACATGGCAATGCATATATAATATGTGTTCAGCAAGAGTAGGGGAAAATATAGTTGCGCACCCTATCCTCATGTTTCTTAGTGTTTAAAGGAATAAAACAAAAAAATTAAAGTAAAAAAAAAAACAGCACAAACAAACTTGTGAAGCGCTCCATAACATATAACCGTACATGCGTGTATGAAGAGGCAAAACGTAAACTGCATTGCAAGATGTATCACGCTTTATACGAGGGAACGTGCTGTGAAACTGATCTTTATAAAAAAAAAAAATAAAAATAACACGTAAAATGCGTATAAAATAATCCACGCGCAAGGTTGGTACATGTATATACAAAAATATGTACATACGGAACCATGCATGTACAAAATTAAAAAACCATTTCCATTTCGGGCTTTCTCAAGCACTTTTTATAAGAGCTTTATTTTTATTTTTATTTATTTATTTTTTTTTCCATTTTGAATGATTTTGTATCTTTTACGTGTTGTTCTTTTGAGTCAGAACACATTCTTTTTTTTTTAACCTATTCGTCGTGCATACGTACATAAAGTACATACACGTACGAACATACGTATACATATTTATCTTCACGCGCACTTAGCCTTTTTTTTTTTTTTTTTTTTTTTTCGCCCCCCTTAGCCTTTTTTTTTTTTTTTTTTTTTTTTGCGCCCCATTTGTTCATGCAAAATTAGTCAAGATGAGGCATACCAGGCCGTTTATTTTTCTCGTGGCGCTAGCCATGTTAAATTGTATTAGGGCCATAGACTCCAACAGTAAGTACCCCGTTCGTTCATGAGTGCGCCAGTGCATGCGTTAATACGTTCATAAGGTTTAACACGTATGCAAGCTGTATGGCCGGGGAGCAGCGCTATTCGCCCCGCCCCATAACGAAACAAAACACAAGTGAAACATGGAGCACGTATTGCGATCGCTTAGAATGAGGGGGGTGGGAAGGAAGAATCCTTGTGCATCGGCAGTGGAAAATTTGTAGTAGCATGCTGCCAAGTCGCACAACATATAAATGGTATAAGTGCGAAGGGAAAAAAGTTCAAAAAGAGGGTTTGCCCCCCCGCCCCATCTCCCCATTCAGTTTAATTCTCTTTTGTGCGTTGCTTCACTTGGTGGTGTGTTATTGCTTGTGGATCGCTTTTGGATCGCTTCTTCACCGCATACCGTGTAACCGCCCCGCATAAATATACATGTGCAGACATGAGTTCCCATTTCTTTCCCCCCCCCCGCCGACTCTTCAGTTGAAGGCCCTGTGATAGGAATTGACTTAGGAACGACATACAGTTGCGTTGGTGTTTTCAAAAATGGTAGAGTCGAGATATTGAACAATGAGTTGGGAAACCGTATTACGCCATCGTATGTGTCTTTCGTGGATGGAGAAAGGAAAGTGGGTGAGGCAGCTAAATTGGAAGCCACCCTACACCCTACCCAGACTGTGTTCGATGTGAAAAGATTAATAGGAAGAAAATTTGACGACCAAGAAGTGGTGAAAGATAGGACTTTATTGCCATATGAAATTGTAAACCAGGAAGGAAAGCCAAATATAAGAGTACAGATAAAGGACAAGAAGACGACTTTTGCCCCAGAACAAATTAGTGCTATGGTTTTAGAAAAAATGAAAGAAATAGCTCAATCCTTTTTGGGAAAGCCAGTTAAAAATGCAGTCGTCACTGTGCCAGCTTATTTCAATGATGCTCAGAGACAAGCAACGAAAGATGCAGGAACCATTGCTGGTTTAAACATTGTACGTATTATAAACGAACCCACTGCAGCAGCTTTGGCTTATGGACTGGACAAGAAGGAAGAGACGAGCATTTTGGTGTACGATTTAGGAGGAGGAACATTTGATGTGTCCATCCTTGTCATTGACAATGGTGTGTTCGAGGTTTATGCCACTGCAGGAAATACCCACTTGGGAGGAGAAGACTTTGATCAAAGAGTGATGGACTATTTTATAAAAATATTTAAGAAGAAAACCAACATAGATCTCAGATCCGATAAGAGAGCTATTCAAAAGTTAAGAAAAGAAGTTGAAATTGCAAAGAGAAATTTATCTGTAGTGCATTCTACTCAGATTGAAATTGAAGACATTGTAGAAGGACATAGCTTTTCTGAAACTTTGACCAGAGCTAAGTTTGAAGAATTGAATGATGATTTATTTAGAGAAACATTAGAACCCGTAAAGAAGGTACTAGATGATGCAAAATATGAAAAGAGCAAAATAGATGAGATCGTTCTTGTAGGAGGATCTACTCGTATACCAAAAATTCAACAAATTATAAAAGAATTTTTTAATGGTAAGGAACCTAATAGAGGTATCAACCCAGATGAAGCTGTTGCATATGGTGCTGCTATTCAAGCTGGAATTATTTTGGGAGAAGAATTACAAGATGTCGTCTTGCTAGATGTTACTCCACTAACGTTAGGAATTGAAACTGTTGGAGGTATCATGACCCAACTCATTAAAAGAAATACAGTCATCCCAACGAAGAAATCACAAACCTTTTCTACGTACCAAGACAATCAACCAGCTGTGTTAATTCAAGTATTTGAAGGTGAAAGAGCATTAACCAAAGATAACCACCTGTTGGGAAAATTTGAACTCTCAGGCATCCCACCAGCACAAAGAGGAGTACCAAAAATTGAAGTCACATTCACAGTAGATAAAAATGGTATCCTCCACGTAGAAGCAGAAGACAAAGGTACGGGAAAAAGTAAGGGTATAACAATTACAAATGATAAAGGAAGACTTTCCAAGGAACAAATTGAGAAAATGATTAACGATGCAGAAAAATTTGCAGATGAAGATAAAAATCTCCGAGAAAAAGTAGAAGCAAAAAATAACCTGGATAATTATTTACAAAATATGAAAGCCACTGTAGAAGATAAAGATAAATTGGCTGACAAAATTGAAAAGGATGATAAAAATGCCATTTTGGATGCAGTAAAGGATGCGGAAAATTGGCTCAGCAACAACTCCAATGCTGATGCGGAAGCTCTAAAGCAAAAGTTGAAGGACGTCGAGGCGGTTTGCCAACCTATTATTGTCAAGTTGTACGGCCAGCCCGGTGCCAACTCCCCCCCCCCAACTGGAGACGAGGACGTCGAGAGTGACGAGTTGTAAAATATTTGCTATAGGAACAGAACGCGGGGGTGCCTTTGCGCAAGCTGTGTTATTTTGTGTAGAGAAATTCTCTTCATTCGTATGCACATCCCGGGACAGTCACTCAATTATCTCCACCCGGGGAGCAACACAAACACCCCAATTTTTTTTTTTTTTTTTTTTTTTTCCTTTTCCAACCTGTTCTCTTTCTTTTCTCTCTTTTTCCCTCTTTTTTTTTTTTTTTTTCTCTCGCGCTCTTTTTACGCGCCCGTTTTACAATGATTAAGAAGCGAATTACATGCGTTACACGCTCAAGCGGACAGATGCTTTCGTGTGCTGCGAGGAGTCACCTCTCATAGTAGTAGTGTAACTGAGCCATTGTTGTACACCGTGCAGTGCACCGCGTAGTACACCGTCTAGCACATAACTTTGCACACACAAAAAAAAAAAAATTAACTTAGTAAACAGTGTATCTCAAAAAGTACTATATTATATAAATGAGCTGCTTTGCGCGGGTGCTGGATTGGCCAACGGCGCATCTTCTGGGTAGACAAACTCCATCGGAAGTGTCGCTACCCATTTGGATTTCCACCTCGGGGGTAAGAAAAAAAAAAAAAGTAATAAGCAAAAAATATATATTTCTCCCGAAAAAAACAGCGTCGTTAAAGTACCCCCACGTGGTTGTACACGCTAGGGAAATGCAAAAGACTCGCTGTACCCATAGAAGGCCATATACCAGTCCATGGCTGGAACGTGCCTCCGCTAAGATTGTGCTTCCCATCTGTGTAGGACAGCGTGTTAAAAGGGAGATGGACGCAAGACAGACATAAAATTACGTGGGACAATCTGGTCTTCAAAAGGTCACAATGTGATCGCAAACAAGTTGCGTCATTTTGCATTGGTCTATTCACCTGGTGATGCGCAACGGGTCGATCAATTGGTCCTCATTCGCGGTGCCGTTGTCCGAGCCCAAGTGGACTCAATATGAAATGCGTTTTATTTTCCCCCTTTAAAGGGTGCACTAAAGCAGCTACGCTTCATCGGGATGTGGGGTGTTAGACAAAGCTAAAAGCCTTTTTAGTGCACCTTCCCTGGACTACTAAAGCCAAACGGGTACTCCCTTCCAGCTGTGCAACTTCATGAACGTGTTCAAATTACCGAATGAATGAAAAGAAAACTCAATGGGGGCCGACGCCCCCCACTGGGGGAAGATACAGGCTGCACGAGGGAGTAGTCCCTTAACACACTCGTGAAGGAAGTAAATGCTTAAAAGACCCGTTCTGTTTTAACAGGCGAGTGGTGTATAGCCAACTCAGGTGCTTGGTTCGCTATGCCCATTTGAAGGGGTCCCCCCCCTCAGTCATGTTCCATCTCTCCCCCTGTGTCACGCCATTTCTACACCGCTTCTCCGCAATGAGATAACACGCACTGCACGCAGCTAGGCCTTTAGTCGTATCCGCATGAGGAACAGGTTGTCATTGGGTACACACATATATACGTATATATATGTATATACGTGTAAGTTTATATATTCACAAAAAAGTGTTTCAAAAAAAAAAAAAAAAAAAAAAAAAAAAAAAAAATGGTGGACGTGTTTGAACACGCACGAAAGTACAAGCGGGGGAGGAAATAAAATGACACGATAAAACGTACGCCCAAAAAAACTTCGTTCTTTTGGTTTATCCTTATCAGTGTTTGCACATGTGTGTGTACATGCGTGAGTACATACCTGAGTACATACGTGAGTACATGCGTGTATGTGTATATTTCACACATGCATACTTGGTTAACCTAATTTGAATCACGTGCAGTGAGGAAGTCCCCTTTTTACTATATATATTTTTAGATTTCAAAAAAAAAAAAAAAAAAAAAGAGAGAAAATGAAATACACTAAAATCTCAGAGGCATAAAAACAGAATCATCACTTGATATTTTTCGATAAAAAAGAAGATGCACCCATAAAAACAATTACAGATCCTATGAGGATACCGATGGTGCCGACAATTCTTACGAAGGAATCTTTATTCCCCATGGGTCCACTGGCAGGAACATCTACCTGTTGCACCTTTGGAAGAGATGCAAAGTACTGCAGCGAGTTGACTTTGTCTAGAGATTTCTTCGCCTTCAAATTTATTTTATGAGTGTAAATAACATCGCCAGATTTTCCACTTATAAATTTAGTGATGATACCATTGCTACTTAGCTCGTGAATACAAAAGCCTATGTCACTGCTGTAAAATAAAGACTTGCCATTTTTCATGGTCACTTTTGAACCGGACATGGTACCAGACCCACAGGTCACGTGTGCAATGTTGCTGTCTTCTAATACTTCCATGTTATGATCATGACCAGATATATATAAATCTACTTGAGCATCCTTTAGTAAAGGCAACAGGTAGTAGGCCAGGTAAGAGTTTCCTCTAGAGGACCCAGAAGAGTATATAGGTTGATCTCCTACAACAATAATATAGTCGGCAATTTTTTTAGCTACATTTAATTGTGCCTTTAAATCTTCCCATGCTCTATCGTGTATTTTCTTGTATGGGAAATTTGAAGAGAGTATCCATGTGTCGATAAAAATGAACGCAGCAGCCATATCTTTGTGACCCGTTTTCACAATGGAAGGTCCACTGGAGACAGTAAAATGAGTAAAGTAATGGTACCAATAATTTGGCATGATCCACTTGGGGTGGGGTGTTTTATCTATATCTTTTTCTATGGTAGTTTGTCCATCCTCATTTAAATACAGCCCTTGACCTTTTAACAACTGTGCATTGTAATTGCCTGCCCAATCACGAGTTCCCAACACGGTGAAGAAGGGCATATACATATCTCCATTTTCTTCTGCGTACACATCTTCATATAAACTCTTCCATGCAGGATCATCCAACCCTTTCACCCCATCGAGGAAATTAGAACCAGGACTTACTATAAAAGTCACACGCTCATTTTTTATATACTGCTTCAAATATTTAGCATTTAGCAATTGGGACTTGGATTCTTTTCCCCAGTCCCCCAGAGAGGCGAAGCGCAGTTGACATTTAATTTCGTAACTGCTTATAAACAACAAGACAAAAAAAACATTGAACACCGTTTTACAAAAATTCATATTTGGCGACTTGTGGTGAGGTAGCTGCGGAAGTGCTGATGTGTATGAGAAGGGGAGGGGGGGGGGTGAGCATACGAGTGTATGTGCATGAGGGGAACACGTACACACATAAAAGCGCGACTTGGATATGTGCGTAGAATACAGGCTACGTGTCAATTCTCACACAACACAGCTCTCGCGCCAAGTGATGAAAAATTACTTACCATAAAAAAGGGGAGTGTAAATATTACGCGGGGCCAAGTGGAAACAGCGGGACAATGAACTTAACCGGGATGCAGTGATCAAAATACACAAAAAATGAGTGGTGCGGAAAATACGCAAAAAAAAAAAAAAAAAAA
>NW_012192595.1:192300-210811 GCF_000956335.1 Plasmodium fragile | reverse complement strand
TTTCAAAAAAAAAAAAAAAAAAAAAAAAAAAAAAATGAATTCTCGCGTGCTGGTATATATTATTGTACACACAAAATGGGCAGAGGAAAAAAAAAAAAAAAGTGAAACAAATGTGACAAAAGAACAGGGGAAAAAAAAAAAAAAAGGAGGAATGTGTAAGTGTTAATCGTTAGCTTCGCGTCTTTTGTTGCGCCACTGTTTACGCCACATTTTATGCCACTTTTTATGCCGTGTTTTTTGCCCCTTTTTTATTTGCGCTATTTTGGCACTTTTTCAGCACTCTGCATTTGGCGGAATTTCCGGCACATTTACAGCACTGGCCTGTTCCCATCGGTTGGCACTGTGGCCCCTTGCCTATGGATGAACGTCTGTACGCATGCATCGCGTGAACCACGCGTCAACATACGGGTAAAAATACACGTAAAAATACACATAAAAATACACATAAAAATACACGTAAACGTACACATAAACATGCGATGTGCATTTCGCGCGCATCGTGGGATGTGTACATACGTGTATAATTCCTTCCACCATTGTGCTGATAACCTGTTACCAAATTGACCTTGTGCGTTTTTTTTTTTTTTTTTTTTTTTTTTTTGCGAATTCCTTGTGGCCATTTTATTTTTACACACTGAACTACCCCCAACGCGCAGTCGATTTTCTATGCTTAATGTTCCCCTTTCGTTTCTACTCCGAATGGCACTTTCCACCGTTGTGCTTTCACACCCATGCATACATATTGACGTGCGCAACACCACCCCTACTTCATACACGCAATGAATGTTGAATGACCCGGCAGAGGGGGGTGGTAAAATGTGAACAGCAACAGGAATGTAAAATTTTGTGGCATCATTTCAGCATCCAAATGTGTTCCCACGGGGTTCGAATGTACAGAAAGGGGGAAGGAAAGGGAAAAAGGACTAGCATGTATATTTTCCCCTACTGTCTGTTCTCACTTCTTCAGGTTGTTTAACATGTACAATCCTTTTGTAGGCATGTTCCATGTTGGTGTGTGAAACTTATTTGTACATTTGCCATCCGTACATGTAGTTGGACTGCACCGCGAAAGCTCTTATGAGTAACGCGATGGGGTGGCATAAAACAGGTAGAAATGAACACGTGGGAGGAAGATATTACCAAATTGTGTACGTGTATATATGCACTACGGTGGGCACATCGCCTACGCGTACTCACATGCAGGTGCACATGTGCACGGCACTTTTTTTGCCCTATGTTAAAAAGCACAGACGTTGTTGGTAAAAGGTCGGTCGTCATTCCTCATTCGTCACTTTGAACTGGAATTGCTCGCTTATACGTGCGGCGGCTACTCATTTACTATTTTTGTTTTTCATAGTTTTGCCATTTCCTTTACACCATTTGGGGAGAAACGAAATTGAATTGATCAGCCGCACGGGGGGGGAAAAAAAAGGGGGAACCATCGCGCCGCCACACACCATTTTCATTTCTATACCATTTTTATAAAAATGGTATAATGCCCCAAAACAGCATAAGACAAGCAGTAAAAACATATTGCTGCTAGAAGCGCTGGTGTGGGATGAGGGAAAAATTGTGTCAACCTGCTTTGTAACCGATGTGATGATTTGAAGAGGACATTCACTGAAATGGGGGCAGCTAATTTAGAGGAATAATTTTCTTTCTTTTCACCAGAAGGTGCGAACTGTTAACGAATATGTTTAGGTTACTCGCACGCATAAGAAATGAGGTAAGCATATATCATCTTGCAGCGAAGAATGAAGCATGTACGACAAGATGGTGTTTGGGGGTTTTTGTCCCGGTCGCACCAGTTATACACCAGTTTGAACAACCCCCCACAACGCTTATGCCCCTATAAGAGTACATTTCTAACACACATGAACGAATCTCTGTAATAAATTTGAACATACAAGATTTATTTATTTTTTTTAAACATGCCAAATACGTAGTGTTAAAAAAAATAGGCACAAAAAAAAGGTTCTTTATATTCGGAATGACTTCCTCTCTCCTTTGAGTTATCATTTCGGCACAGGGGTCAAGGTAGCATCTGCACATACGATCACGTGAAAGCGAATATAATTAAAAAATTTCACACATAGGTCACTTTGGTTTTGTCTTTATTCTGAACTGCATGCCAGGGTGTATTAACTCGTCGCACTGATATCCCATGTGAAGCATAAAAAAAAACTGAAATGGTTAGGTGCAGATGAATGTGAAAAAAAATGGAACATGTTATGGAGGAAAAAGAATGGGCCGGACGCAAAGAAACAGGGGTAAGGGATTAACGGAGTGGCTCAATCGGAATATAAAAAAAAATGGTTCCAGAAAATGGGACCAGCTCAAATATGAGTATAAAAATGTAGCCAAACCTGAGAGGGAGGAGCAATCCCCGAAGAAATATAAATCGCAAAAGACCATGGAGAATTAACTTTTTTAAAAAAAATAACAAAAAAATAATTAAAATGATTCAAAATAATTAATACAAATTGTTAAACAAAAAAAGACTTCATCAAATGAATCCAAACGAGCTACTCAGTTTTTATACTTAAACAAATTTGTAAAATATTTCTTTTTTTTTTTTTTTTGTTAAGTCTCCTGAAACCGCAGACATGTTTAAAACCGAAAAAAGGTATTTTTTACATGTATTCTCCATTATATTATAAAAAGATTTTTTATTTATTTTTTTTTTTTTGGTGAATTTCCCTTCGTATATACATGTTATATTTGCTACACGCATCAGACTTTTCTGTGTGTCCCCAGGTTGACAAAACCAAAAAAAAATAAAAAAAAAAAAATACACCAAAATTGGGAAGCCACCAAATTGGAAAAATAACAAAACAAACACACAGCCACAGAATAACGACGTGTAAATACTCGACCCGTATTTTTTTTGAAGCCTTTTTTTTTTTTTTTTTTTTTTTTTCCCAAATTTAAATAATAAAACAAAATGCATAAGAGAAATAGCACCGCGCATTTCAAAATTCTCCTCTTGACGATAGTTCTTCTCATATCCGGTGCCCACATGCAAGTAAACCCCCACACATATGTTGCTCGTATAAATCATGTGCCTTACATGTACTACTTATGCCTGTGCACGCACGCTTACATACATGCGTGCATACGTGCATATGTGCATACATGCATATGTGGGTGTTTTGTCCGCGCTCGGTGGCAAAGTGGTCCTGTGTTGTTAGTGGCCTGGCCACCGCGGTTGTAATGTCTGGCGCACGCGCACTAAAGCGTAGTAAATTTCGCGCTTCTTTGCTCCTTCATGTATGTTTTTACTTGCCCTTTGATTTGCCTTCTTTTTTTTTCCCCCCCCCTTTTATTGCGAAACAGGAACCTGAGGGCGAAGACAATAAGCTGAAGCCAGTCAATGTTGAGAGGAACAAGGAGGAAGCGACATGTTCCCTAAGGAAAAACATCCAGGGTGAGTCCCTCGCTCGGTTGTTCTGCAGCGAGCAAAAGCGACTCTTATGTAGTACTATCATCTGGTCACGCTCTTCTGAACCCCCAGTTGTGTTCCCAAATGGCATGTTACCTCTCCCTGTTTTTTCCACACACACAAAAATGACCATTTTATGCTTGTCCATCTGTACAGGGGCAAACCAAATGCTATACGCAAATCTATCGGAGGGCTTTAAAAATGAAGAGGAGCTAACCGAGGGAAATGAGAAGGCCATAAAGACCTTCACCAGGGAAGAGGTATGTACATTTATAGGGTACATACAAACGCACGATTAGGTTTCTTTTTTTTTCCTTGTCTAGTTGCAATCGAAAAATGGAGGGAAAGAAAAAAAAATTGTGTAAACATCTATGTGCATCATGGATGCTGTGGCACCACTTTGTGAAGCGCTCCTTGTACCCATGCTGATGTCGCTTCCTTTTTTTTTTGTTTCTAACTGAACCTTAAATTGTGCAGGTGGCAAAACACAACACGAAAAAGGATGCTTGGGTCATTTTCAAAAATAAAGTCTACGAAATTACATACTACTTGTTATACCACCCAGGAGGTAAAATCAGCAAAGTGGAGAAAAAGATTGAACACGCATAAATGAGTGAGGAGAGGAACCTTAACTCAAGCAGTTTTGTTTGTTCTTTTGCACACCGCCGAGGAGTTACACCATATCGGAGCTTTACTTACATTGGTGTGGTCACCATGTCGCTGTGGAACTCTGCATCTACTTCCTCTTCTCATGACCGTTGTCCTCTCTTCGCCCCTTTACCCGCGCAGGAGAAGATATCCTCGCAGAACAAGCAGGAAACGACGTCACCGAGTACGTGTTTCAGTACCACCCCTGGGTCAACGTTGAAAGGATACTAGAACATACATACAAAGGTATGACCAAATGAAAAAAAATAAGAGTTTGCTTGGCCAAGTGTTAGAAGGGTTATTCACAAGGGATGTGCAATCTCCACACCATATGGCACACTTGATGGTGTTTTTATATATATATTCCCTTTTTGTATTTTTGTGGAGGGGATTGGCAAGCCGAACATGGCCATTCAAATTAGCTGCATTTGCAGTGAAGCAAAATGTATCCACTTGAAGTGTTAATTTGAAAAAAATAAAAAATGGAGAAAAAAAAAAAAAAAACGACATCATAAGGGGGGAGGAAAAATTACATAATAAGATACACGTCAAAGCACGTCCAAATGCTTTGTCTTGTCTTATCATTTATAAATATGGCATGTGCCATACATGTGCGTCCTGCACAGCTACTGCGCAACGCACACTGCATTTCAAACAAACTTGCACCGCGTTGATCCCCAATGGCGAGGCTTTCTCCACCCCTTGGCCGACCCAACTACACGCGCAATGTGAAAAAAAATACTCTGCCGCATGCGTTACGTATGTGCACACAATAATTGCTCACGAAAAAACATCCCCATTTATGTGCCCCTATTTTTGCCCCCATTGCAGGTGACATCAAGGAATAGACCCATGATCTCTAACCCAGCGGAGGAAAACAAAAAAAAAAACCATCGGTGTTTCTGCTGAACATATCCAGTAACATCGTCTACCCCCACACAAACCAGCACAACTGCAAGCGAAATATAAAAGCAAAAAAAGGATGGCGCACAGAGACCCGCCCTTTGTCCCCTTCTGCTGGCGCAACGCCAAAGTCGAGACTTCCCCTTATTTTGCATTTTTCTCCTGCTCATATAGCAAATCGAGTATGTACTTATATTTGTCCACTTTATTGTCCCTCGTGGCTGTGACGGTGACATAAGAGTTTCTGTTTCCGGGGATGCACCCACTGACTAAAATTTCGTTTCGCTCCAAATTTAATCCTAACAGTTTCAAATTAATCATGGTTCTGTATTTATTGCCATGCTTGCCAGGCATTTTCTTCCCCTTTAACACTCGTCCGATATGTGTAGATGCCCCTATGGAGCCAGGCTTACGGTGGTGGGAACTTCCGTGTGACATGGGGCCTCTGCAGGTGGGGAACGATGAACCACAAAGTGTGAGAATGTGTACAAGGAAGGTACATAGATGCACGCTCAAAGGAGACAGGCATCAACTCTCCTTGGAATAAAAATATATTTACTCATTTGTCACAACGCGAAATGGCAATACACACATTTGTCGTTTTAGGTCTATCGAAGGTGAATTTATCCCTCGCCTTTTATTTATGCATGTCTGTCGTACGTATGTGTGCGTTTTTTTTTTTTCTTTTTTTTTCGTATTGTTCAACGGGTCGTTTGTTTTACAAAGGAAAAACTTTTTCCCTTTTTAACCCCCTAATTATTCGTGCTTAGTGTCGGTCACATAAAATGGGAAGCAAACAATTCTGAGTACACTTCTAAATGGCGCCGTCCATTTTTGAGCCGACCGTGGGGGGGGGGCCAGCTCGTTGCATCAACTTTGGGAAGTGCATCACAACACGGGTACCGTGTGCCTTGTTCACGCGCTGCCCCTACGTGATGCCTCTCCCATGGTTCTCACTCCAAATGAGGGTGAACAAACGAACACCGCTTTGGCGAACGGGTCAACGGAGCAACCACATAGTGTCATGCTTAATTTGATCATGTCACCATTAAAATTACCCATTTGGCACTATCTCTTTTGTTTTGTTTTTATTTTTGAATTACCTGCGAAATCCCCATCTCTTAATGACCCCGCAGAAACCCTTGCCCTTGGACAGCCCACGAACATTCACGTATTTATAATTGTACAAATAGGACACGTCTATAATTTGCCCCAGGACAAAATTCTGTGGCGGAGTTAAAGTTAAGCTACATGTATTTTTATAATTAGAGCCAACCTTGGCAATCTGCCCAATTTCTGGTTTCAGGATCCACCTGCTTTCTTCCAAGGGCTTCCCATAGGCTATCCCAACTTTACCAAAGTCGAGAAAACGGTAAATCACGTTTGGCATTATTTCGATTAGCGTAGCTGGGATTAGTTTCCCGTTGGGAGAAAATATGGACCTCATTTCGATTTTCTTCCCTCGTATTTGTATCTGCGCGGGGGAGTGGGCCACAAACGGACAGGCAGGAGTGAATACCCGCGTGCAGCCCGGAGGGAGGGGTTACAACTTATGCACGCCCGTGCAAAGGGGTAATTATGTTACCAGTCAAACTGCGCCTTTTTCGTTATTCTTATTTATATTTTTATTTTTTTAATTATGTTTCGCCCTCTTACTCGATCTAATTCGTCCTTGTACGGAATGTCCTTGAGGTACTCCTGGGGGTCGTTGGGGTCCCTGGCGTTGATAAATTTCTTCACCATGTTGAGTTGGGAATTTCGTTTCTTTCGAACCTGAAGGGGGGCATTTTCTGTAAGTATAAACTTAGGTCGGAGCAGTGGTCGTGTGCAGATAAGGCAAGTAGATATGTCCACTGGGGAGAACGGCTCGGGGGGGGCTGTCCCTCTATGCACTGCGCCCTTGTGATGGTGAACTATTTTAACGAAGCAAAGAGAGTTACCTCCTTCGTCTTGTGCACCCCGCTAGGCAAGCCTACGTCTTTTCCATTTTTATCGAAGGGGACTACACATCGGTGGTAGTGGGAACAGGCAGAGATGAGGTAAAAGAGCCAAACGTTAGTACACCTCTGTGCATGTGCAGAAGTACACATGTGTGTATCCATTTTGGTTTGAAGAAGAATCAAAAATATATGATGTCATTTTTTTTTTTTTTCCCTTACTTTTTTCCGAGTAATAGAAATTTGTTACAAATTTGTAATTATATATGCATTGGAAGAACACGGAAAGGATAAGAACTTCATAAAGGATGAATAAATGCATTATATATTTTCATTTCTGTGTATTTTTTTTTTTTTTTTTTCCTCTTCGTTCAGATGGTTTTGCTTTTTTCATTCTGTGCGAACAAGTATCTAATTATTCAGATTACTTCCTCGCCATGCTTATTTCCTCCTTCCGGTGGGAAAAAAAAAAAAAAAAAAAAAAAAAAAAGTCACGCATGGGAACTTGGTCATATGCTGTCAACGTGTGCCTTTTTCCATCTGCTGGCCGTACCCGGGTCCGTAAAGGGGTGCTGTTGGCATGGCGATGACCGAGCCAGTTGCAGTGCGTGCTATACGAATAAAATAGCACATATGGTTGTAGCCCCCATGCGGTCGGCGCAGCAACAAAATAGGAGAACATGTGCACACATTAACACCCTGCCTTGCAGCTACGCATAAGTCATTTGTCACAAATTAGAAGGAAAAAAAAAAAAAAAATGAACCCCATCCGATTTTCACAAAACGAAAGTTAACAAATTGTATAAAAGGAAAATCCCCATTTGGGTGTTCCTCCGTAAAATGGCACGCACACTGTGAGTAGCCAAACCGCTAAAGGATTGTCCGATTCTTCCTACTAAGCTGAGGCAGTTACGTTACATCGATGTTTCTTCACAGGACGGGTACAAGTGCGCTACGGGAAGCATTTAACATGGTTCCGTCGAACACAGCTGCGGAAAAGGGGCAGGAGGAACGAATTGGCCATTTCAGTGGATACCCTCCCCCACTATGTATAACATACCACCCGCCTTTCTCGCCCCCTATTCACCCTGCGCTACACCGTCAAAGGGACCAATGTTACATTTTTTTTTAATGAGATAAGTTTCTCACTAGTTAAAAATTTCAGCTCGAAATCATAAACAAAGTTGTCAAAAGCTAAACGTAAAGAATGGCTAAAAATCGTGTGAAAAAAAATAAAATAAAAAAATAGCTAGTTAGCTACCTGGCTAGCTAGCCAAAATGGAAAAAAAAAAAAAATAACTAATGAATTTAAAAATGTTTAACAATTTAACAACTTTTAATTCGTGTTCTAATTAAAAAAAAAATGCATATGCACACTTGTTCGAGGAGGACCATGCAGCATACACATTGTCGTGACTACATTGTATGTGTCCACAGAACAGGGTGATTATCCCAATACACAAGCCTCTTTTTCTTTTTTTCCCTCCTCCTTCGCCGCTATTTTATCACTGCAGACACGTTACTGCAATGACGACGCGTTTAACTTTTCGGCTATGAGGAACTGCAAATGAGCAAGATTGGACAGATACGAAATCATCAAATTGTCTTGTAAGATGCTCTCATTAATCGAGTCAAATTTTTCCAAAGTCGAAAAAGAATCATTGGAGAAGACCTTATGTAGGTATCTACCAACGTCTAGGTTCCCCTTCTTTTTTTTATCAATAACATCCTGTACATACGATTTGCACTGCTTTAACATAATTAACAATTTTTTTAAGGACATTTCATTCATATCGTTTGGAAGGACACTATTTTTGTTGCCATGCATATGGCTGTCTTTGTCCTTACCAGACAAGCCTTTCTCTTGGTACTGCAACACCTCTGCTCTTTCAACATTGCTAGGGAGTAACTCCGCTTGTATTTCGTGAAAATGGACAAAGTATTCCTTTACCAGCGTGATGGGTAGTTGTACGTAGGCCTTGATGTTAAGGAAGCCACTTTCTAGTGCAGCGTCCACTAGTAGATGTATCGGTTCGTTTAGGGGTGAGTGTGGGTAGAACTTGGAAATGGAGTTGTGCTCTTTAAACCAGCCATGCACTGCGCACGACAGCTCGGATAACTCAGAACCAGAACAGAACCAACCGACTACCTGATCTCTGGGGCGAATTTTCTGCTTCAGCTCATACATCGTTTCGTGGTGGTCCTTAATGATTTGGAGAAATCCCTGCGGGTAAGACGTGTGAGGTATATAAGCGGGTGTTATATAACATGAGGACGTACGCTTGGCATGCCCAACTAAACAAGACACTTCGCTCCAACAGGGTATCACATAATATAAAGGAGGGGGAAATGAAAAAACAGGTTTTTTCTCTACCCCTGGGGGATGAGGCACATGCGCAGACACTTACCCCTTCATTGAGCGAATGCTTATCGACGAAGCAATCTGAAATTTCAATGAGGTTGGCGTCGATGACGCACCCCATGAGGGTTCCAATGACATGCGTTTGGTCTTCATCTCTTCTCAGGTAGGCATCCAAAATTGTAAATATTACAGAGGGATGCACTACGCACTTGATGCTCGTATGCGGCAGGATGTCGAAGTGCTGCGGCGTTTTGTCCTTCAACAGGGAGCTCAGCGTTTTGAAGTTATACCGGTTGACGCTCATCTTGGGAGGTGGTCAAGCAAACACGTAAAGTTGCGTAGGTACGTACTTATGTGTTTATTTTATTTTTTTTTATATTTTTTCCCCAATTGGGTCTCTTTAAAGCGCAGCGGCAACTTAGTTTGGATTGGAGGGGGGAAGAAAAACCCAAAGTTAAAATTTAGCCCAATAAAAGGATTTTGTTCACGTGGCGCCGTGTAAAGGTTATATAACTCATACGTTCACAATTTTTTATAATTATTTGTTCATCTGGCGAGGGCTGAACCCCTGCAGCGTGTATAAATATGCGCCTTTAAAAGTACATTCGTAAAAGTATAGCAATAAACCTTAACACAACCTGGCTCGGTCAGCAACGAATGCTCTGGTCCAAAGATTAATCTGTCAAGTGGGAAGCCAGTTTATCTCACTTTTTGTTGAATTTAAAAGGTTCCCATGTTAGGATGTATTTTTTTTTTTTTACGCCCGTAAGGGTTGCTTTTCCACAGTTACCACTTGGAAGAAAATACGCAAGTATTATTTGTACGTTTTTGCGGTGTCACTAACGAACTCTATATGTGGTTTTTTTTTTGTTTTTTTTTTTTTTAAACTTCTCAATGTGGCTCGCACTGTTCCAGTCGCATATCGACTTGGGAAAATGGGTCGTCACTGCTTCGCATGGTATGCTCCGCTCGCTTCACGGCGTGAAAAGCAATGTCGCTTCTCAATTAATCTTTTGCCCTAATGCGCCGTGCGTGTCATTTTACATATAATATATAATAGCCCCGATGTCAGCAGTGTTATAATAACAACGTAACCACTATACTTTTTTGTGACCTCAGGATGAGGACAAAAAAAAAACAAAAAAACAAAAAAAAAAAAAAAAAAACAGCTATAAGGTGAATTCCATATTAACGTATTTTTACGCATCCACCTGTCGATTTATTATATATAAAAAATGACGGAACAAAAAGAAAAAAGGGACCCCCTTTTGCGAATGCTTAAAAATGTATGCTTGTCACATCGCACGGTCAGGGGGAGGATGGGCAGTGAAAAAGAAAAATAAATAAACGCCGTCCCCCTCAAAATGCTAATTCCTATTTTCCCAAATGGGGATGAAATGCGAAACTGTAAAGAAGTTAACTTTCGTATCAGGAAGGTTAAATTTTTTTCTACTTTTTAATTTGTGTGCCATCTTAAAATGGGGCTGGACGGATGATACTCGGGAAATGAGAAGTGGGGGCCATGTGGAAGCTCACCAGGGGGGTTAATCCCATACCCATCCAAAAAGGTCTATGCTTACCCCTGCATGTTCAACTGTGTATGTTCAGCTTTATAAAACGCTTCAAATTGATTTTTCCCAAAGGGGTAAAAAAAAAAAAAAAAAAAAAAAAAAAAAACGAGGTCTTACTGTTCACCGCAAGGATCATGACACACAACTAGTCGGTTAGTATCTCCCACGGTGTAGCTCCTTAGTCGCCTCAGGCAACACAGCAAAACAGGTGGTGCGTCATGGTATGCGTTATATGAAGGTAGGGAAGTCACTTCACTTTTTAAATCATAGGTGTCTAGCACAAAGGGTGTAACGCTGTGGTGAAACCTCGCGTAGGGTCTCGCCCCTCTGTGAGCTAACAATTTTTTGTGTCATAACTGCGCGCAGTGTTCGTGGGAATAGGGTATGGGAGGGTTAAGGAGAATAAGTCCCATCCATGGATGAGGAAAAGCACGTCAAAGTTGGCGAACGGTAAAAGGTAAAGCGGCAATTTTGATGTGGCAATTCTGATGAGCCATTTTCTGCGCGGCAGCTTCACCGAGTCGTCATGCGTGGCGGGGTGCCCATGTGCGCGCAAATTAAAACAAGTGGAAAGCTGCAGAGCGTGGAAAGGAACATTGAAAGCACCCCTCCTCCTTCCTCCCTGTCATACACTGTCTTCGTGTTGAAATGATAGCATGTGTATGTCCAACGTTGAAAAGTTCCGCGAGTTATTCACGTCCACAAGAACTACGCTCCACAACGATGTGTGCTATATAATGGGGAAAAAAAAAAAAAAAAAAAAAATACCATCTTAACCTTCCCAAGTTAAGTGAACTTCTCCACAGCCATGCTGCTTGGACTGCTGTCCCTTCTGCTGCTGAGAGTGATAGCGGTGAGGAATGAGGAGAATAACGTGAAGGGGGGTGGATATGGCTCCAACCACCAGGAGGGACCGAAAAGAATGTTCCACTCGGACAAGGGAGGTGCCGCAGTAGCAGCAGTAACAGCACCTGTAGCAGCTGGAGGAGGAGGCGAAGACATGTGGATGGACAAAAACTACAAATACCTTGTGGAAACGTCGAGCAGGAACAACCGAGTAGTGTGTGTGCAAAAAGAATTCAACGATTTAATATACTACACACATGATAACGAGTGCGACCCAAACAATACATTTAGCTTCTCCTTCAACTCCACATTCAAATTTGATAATAATTATTATGACCGCTACAAACAAAATAAAAAATCGTTTGTGGAAAGGAAGATTAGTCCCCATGAGGCAGTGGGGTCCTGCATAAATTGCCTCTTCCTGGACGAAATGAATTTCCTAAGTATTTATGGACACACCTTTATATATGACCAGTCTGAAGAGACAGACTACAAAGGGTCCTATGAGAGAATGATCGACATGCATTACGTTCCAGAGGGGAAAGGTGATTCGTTGGAGGTGGGTGCCAACAGTGTGCATGTCCGGGAGAGCTCTGCAAGTGGTTGGAGCTACCACGGGGGGGATAACCACTCTCATGGCTGTGAAGACTCCGACTGCCCACAGGACTCTCCCGTTGTGGACAGCCGAGAAAATTCAATACTAGAAAATTTCCTGCGCGACAACAGGATACACTACGCCTATGATGAAATAGGAGACGATGAGGAAAGTGAGGGGGAGAAAAGTGGACAGCCAAGTGGGGCCACTGATGACCTGGTCATGGGAAACGCTTCGCTGAATAGCAAAATGGTAGACAACTTTTTTATGAATTTGAAAACGGGGGAAATTGATCCGCATGGAGAAGGGAGTGATGATCATGAGGTGGGAACACAACTCAACGAGGTAGGCCAACTCTCCGATCCGCACAAAACCCAACCGCCAAGAGAAAGCAACATCCCCCCGCACATCAAAGACATGCCAAATGTCACATTCGATAAGAAAAAGTGCAGACAGTTCACAGAAGACATAAATAAAAAAAAAATATGGAGCAATGTTCTCTTGGTGAATTCATTTACCAACCTGAACATCCTGTCACACATTGATAAATATAAAGGCAGGTATGATCAGTTAAAGTATTTCCCATTCCAAGAGGATTACAAAAAAAAAAAGTTGAACAATCTGATACGAATGACACTCGATTTGAATGATCAGAATTATTTTATTAACAATAACATATTTATTTTGATTGCAAATGATGAAATTAAATTTTTGGACCAGGTCATTTTTTGTGGAAGCATCTCCCAGGATGAGCAGTGGTCTCTTCCGTACGTTACAGATAAGAGTGTGCGTGTAGAATATGAAAGGATAAAGCGAAGATACAACTTGTCTGACCATAGAAAATATAATCGTGTTTTTCTGATCAAGGTCATGTACCATGAGGAACAAATAAGTCTCATTCTAATGGACTACATTGTAGGGTTTGGAGACCCCATGAAATTGTCCATTCCTTTTTTTTACTTGGCATCCCATGAGTACTTTTCTCAGTACACTCATTTTTTTATGAAGGATAATTTGATTGGCTGGATCAGCAAGGGGAAAATGTTATACGTCACGGCGATGCGGAAGATTTTTTCCTACCTGCGCGAGTAAAATATACACACACGAGGGGCGATTTGCCTTCTTAGGGCGCCTTGATCGCCACACCCCGCGCTATATTGGTCTTACTTTCGTGCGCGTTTCCTGCGAGCTTGTTTTGCTGCTCCCCCACGGTGCTTACCTCCTTTTTTTTTCTCAGAAGCGCGAGCTACGCGAACAGGCCCTACGATGTCGTGACGATGGAAAACAAAATCATCTCAAATGTGTACCTGCTATACCTAAGCCACGACATTTTCAAGTACGTCCTCTTCGCTAGATACAACCCTCTAAAGGACTTCTCCCTCCACAAAAGCATCCCATTCGAGGCAGCACTCCTCAGCCACATCAGCACATTCACACAGGAGGAGTTATCCAATCACGAAATGTATTTCACGAAAATAACAAAAAAGGAAATTCAACATTTAAACGACCCCAAGAAAAGAACTCGCATGGATGTGTTCGATGTCTTTGTCATCCCATCAGCTAATTATGTAAAGTTCCAGCAGGTCCTATCTAGGCTCTTCAAGGCTCTGTTTGACTGTGGGGGAAAACATATTTCCATGTTACTCAAGATCGCCACTCTGAGGTCGCACTACGATATGTTATACAATTTCAATTGTTATAACTACCAGCTGCATAGTTTTTTGGTCAACCTACTAGACCTGCACCAGCACTACTACGAGCACACCGAGCTGGATTCCTTGTTCAGGGAGAGCCAGCGGATTCTGCTTCGTCTGGTGGGTGCGAAGCGCAGTGCGTCTTTCTTATACGGCCGCGTGTCTATGTGGCTCTTATCGGGTGCAGCCGGCACGAAGTGTGCAGAGATGTGGAGGAGCTGTTTCACTGTACTGTAACTGTCTCATTCTTCTACTTCTTTACCGCCCCACCCCCCAGGTGAAGCTGACGCTGGACGAAATGAACAACCTCATCCCGTTCAACGAGGACAAGCAGTTGGTCAAGTACCTCATCATAATTCTTTACTTTGGGAACGATGTATGATGAGAAGAGGGGGTGGACGGGAGAGCGCGTAATGAGAGACTCTTTCTGCATTGCCATCGCCAAGTCACCACCGCTTCGCTCTGCCCACCTCACAGATGTTTTGCCTGGAGAAGGAGAACTCCATATACATTCAGCTGATTTACGAGTTGCGCCACCTGAACATACACCACGCGATCCTGGTGGCGTACCTATCCGGAGACAAGTCTGGAACGCTCTGCTCAGAGGAGAGGGCCATTCAAGTGGACCCCAACAAAAAAGGTGAAGAAGAGACCCAAAGATGGAGTGCCCCCTACCTCACCTACGAGGATCAGAACACATATTTCAAGTCTCTTCCTACAATCAGAAATGATGTGGTGGACCCCATAGCTGCCTTCCTAAACCGCTTCCATAATAAACACTTTGGGGACTTCCACGTCACCATAAAATCGGAGAAGCTTTTCTCCCTTAGCATCTTCATCGTGTCCTACATGGCATCAGTTATATTCATCATTGGAGAACTGAACAGGAAACACAAGGTCATTTATGTGTATAGAATATTTAAAAATGTGTACCTGAGGAATCACCCCCACAATATTACCAAATATTATACCTTCTGGAACACCAAGCTGTACGCATTTGCGCAGTACGAGCCAGAGTGCGTCTTGCTCTTCGACAGGTACAGCCTCTATGGCAAGTACGCGCGGGATGAGAAGTACGCCGTGGAGGGGAAGTACGCGGGGGATGGGCAGTACGCCGTGGAGGACAAGTACGCCGTGGAGGGGAAGTACGCGGGGGATGGGCAGTACGCCGCGGGTGGGAAGCACACGTTGGGGGGCCAGCCCGACGCGCTCAAAAACAACGCGGACCTCATGAACCACTTCGCCGCACAGCAAAACAGCTGTCTGTGCTATGAAAGCATGATCAATAAGTCCAAGGGAGAGTTCGTGGTGAGCGAGTACCTGCAGCTACGCCACCGATTTATGAAAAAAATAAAAAAAAAAAAAAAAAACTTGTATGAAAAAATGAAAAACTACAATTTTTTTAATGACCCCCTGGAAATATCCTACAAGACGAGACAATTTCAAAATGAAAAGTTAGTAGACATTTGCAAAGACATGACATTTGAGAAAAACCACCTCTGCATGTTTCACAAGTCTAGGATCATCCTAACTTATTTATATCTGCTGACCACTTCACCAGAGTACACATTTTACGTAATAAGCCCCCTAGTCTTTATAAAGCCAAAAAAGTATTGTAACCAATACGATATCCCACTGGTGTTGAATAATATATTAAAGAACAGGAGCTTCTTCAAAAAAAGCTCAAAAATTTGCATTAACTATGCTTTTGCTCATTTCATATCTGCGGGAGACAGAACGAATAACTTTATTGTCACTGCGAAGATCAGTGGGACCATGGTGAATGTGAGCAAGAACAACTTGTTAATACTTATCCCGCTCAGAAAGAGGGTAGACATTTTAGATCACTCCACAAATAAAGAGTATGACATTAAGGAGGAAATTTTAAATGAGTATTTCATTCTTGGGAACCCCTATATCCCCATTAGTGTCATTTCGTACAGCTACGAGGAGTACAACGAGGTGAAGAAGAATGAGCATAGCACCATAGCGGGGGCGTTCATAAAAAGGCATGACCAGAACTTTATGATTTACCGTAAAATGACCAACGGGTACGCCGAGCAGGATGCGAGCGGCCATGACGCCTATCACACCCATCACGGCAAGCAGCATGTGAACGGCCATAACGCCCATCACGGAGGGCAGCATGAGAGCGGCGCCCCTGACCAACGCGATGAACAAAAGTCACCCCCCTGCGCAGAGAACCACGCGTTCGAAATGAACGGCAAATTGCTCTGCTTCTGCGACGTGCTCAGGAGTAAGCACAATGAGCAAACCAACAATTGCATCTACCCCTTTTGTGAACAAAACAAAAGATTCTGCTACTTCAACGAAAGGTGTGTTGACGGTAGGTGCGTCTGTATCGAGGGCTATTCAAGAAATCCCATGAGCTCGCTTTGTGAAAAAAACAACGAGTGTATCCTATCTGGTGAATCAAGCTGCAAGGAACCAGGAAAATGTGTTTTTGCTCAAAATAGGTACGTGTGCCTATGCCCTTATCCCTATGTGCGTGTTTTAAACAACTGCCTGCACCCACTAAAGGGCATTAAGATCGGCTTGCGCATCTTCAACAATTTTCAACCTGACTTTTCCAATGATGAGGATGATGCATCGAAGAAGGAAAAATTCTACACCAACGTGTTTGGCTCCATGTCTGAGTATTTTAAGGAGGTCATCAAAAGTGTAAGGCGGAGCGTAAGAACCTCTCCACCCCCTTGTGGGTGGTGAAGCGTCCAAATTGGCACTCTATTGTTGAGATGCCTCATTTTTTTTTTTTTTTTTGAGCATCCCAGTTTTGTGCACCCACACATGCCTTCCAAATGTTGTTATACCCACTTTTTCTCCCACTTTGCTTCCCCCCTTCAGGTGATCGATCCCGCGCTCACGACGCGCATACACGTGAAGCCCATACAGAAGATGAAGAACGGAATCAAAGCGACGATCATAATTAACCAGAGAAGCAATGCGGAGGAACCGACGCCCATCCAAGTCTTTAACATTTTCCTGAACCAGTTGGGAGATTCTACATCTGAGCTGAACAACGGGTTCTACGCCTACTTCGCTAGATTCACGTACATAGAATACGTAAAATCATTCTCCAAGGACGATGGGTCCTCCCCATTTTACGATAATCTCCTCAAATACGTCCCAACCTTTTTCATAAACATGTTCGAGGTAGATGCGTTTAATGACATATCCATCATCGCGTGCATCAATTTTTTTGTTTTAGTGATTGTTACCTTTGCGGTGCTCTTTTACTTTTTCTACTTGTTTGTTAAAATAAAGTTTTTCCAAGATGTGTACCCCAAGGGGTTTTAGCTCACCCGGGGGATATGATTATACTTAAAGGGGGGGGGGGGGGGGCGGGGACAGAAGTAGTGAGGCTCTTAAGTGTGAAGCTGCCTCGGTAGCAGAACAGTCAACGCAGCGGTGCACACTTTTTCCCAGCCACATTTATCCATTTTTTTATCCATTTAAACTTCTTTGTTTTCTGTTTCAACCCCGTTTTATGGGCAGACTTTTATATGACACCACACTCCCTTTTGTGACGACATTCAAAATGGCTTCCTCACAAGTTGCACACAAGGGGGAAGGGTAAACCAGCTGGAACTTGGCGCCCTGACTTTGTATTATTTCCTCACTTTGTGTTGCTGCACGATGGCTTTGGTCACTCTTGTCATTTTTTTTTTTTTACTGCTGGGTTGTATATCTCAAGGGGGCGCTACAAAGGCAGAGATGTGCCACATGAGAGAATGAACTAACGGTGGGGAACAAAAAAAAAAGAATGACACATACTTGCGGGAAAATTTATGTACTTGTTTACGCGTATTTTCCCGTGCCCCACGGCGTGCATTCCCCCCTGAGCACTTTCAAAAAAAAAAAAAAAAAAAAAAAAGAAAAAATCTCCCTGTGCGGGAGGTAGCCATGATATAATATTATGCCGATGACGCGTTAAGCATTCAGTAGTATGCATGTGATCCGTGTGCACCTTCGTTTTTGTTTTGCCTTATTTTATTTGTTTTTATTTATTTTTTTTTTTTTCCTGTGGCGCCACCCCTGTATCTTTTGCGGCGTCGAAGCTGCCTTTCAACCGCTAGAGGACAATTCACAGAATTTTGGCCCCACGAAAAGGTGAAGTGAAAATGCGTAAAAAAATTTTTTAAAAAAAAAAAAAAAAAAGGCGCAAGGCGTGGTGAGTGGAGGTTTGTGTAGTTATGTAAAATGGATCTTGTAAATGTATTTTTAAAACTGTTTTTTATTTTTTCAGTTAGAACTTATATTTTTGTACATTTACTTATCTGCCCGGATGTGTCACCACGCGCACATCCTTCCCAAGCTTTACCCCTGAGGGCCATTTTTGTTTTTTTTTTTTTAAACACCTTTGGATTCCGCAAAGGCGTTTTTATATTTGTTGCTCAGAATTTGTCATGTGTTTTTTCCACCATTTTGTTGTGTTCCCCATTTTTTATTTACATTATTTTTTTTATGTTTTCCCCATTTGATGTTTCTTTCC
>NW_012192595.1:190090-190884 GCF_000956335.1 Plasmodium fragile | reverse complement strand
TTTTTTTTTTTTTTTTGCCGTAAAGGGGGAGAAGGAAAGGAGGAAAAAGGACAATCGAGGGAAATGAGAAAGGGAGCAAAAAAGGGTTAGGGGAAGGTACAAATTGTTTACAGTTCGAAGTAGTGACACGCACACTATGGACGGAACAACACATTGACTGTACATTACTATACATGCCCCTTTTTGGGTTTCTTCCCGAATGCGTTTTTTTTTTTTTTTTTTTTTTTTTTTTTTTTAAACACCTTTGGATTCCGCAAAGGCGTTTTTATATTTGTTGCTCAGAATTTGTCATGTGTTTTTTCCACCATTTTGTTGTGTTCCCCATTTTTTATTTACATTATTTTTTTTATGTTTTCCCCATTTGATGTTTCTTTCCTTTTTCATGTTTGCCTACATTTTGTTATTCTGCATCCTACGACCTTTCGTGTTGCATACCTTCCGCCGGGGGTACATATTTCCCTGAGCGATTCACCCGTTTATTACATGACCTGTTTATTTTCCTGTGTCGCACTTGAGTTACACACATGTACCTGTATTTTGCTCTGTTCGGCATACCCCATTTGGGGGAACGCCTGCGGGAAATTTAAACTTTCTCCACCTTAACCGTCGCATCAGTACACCGTTACCACATCCATTTCCTTGCACTTGTTTTATGCCACACAGTGTTACATACACATAGTCGTATAAATCATCAAGCACCCCACTTGTTTTTTTTTTTTTTTCCTTCTTTTTTTCGTTCCCCACTCACCTAGAGCTCCTCCCGACCGCAACCCCCTTTGACACGGTTTCCTTTT
>NW_012192595.1:182824-184856 GCF_000956335.1 Plasmodium fragile | reverse complement strand
TGCCTTTTTTTCTTTCTCTTCCAAAAAGAAACAGAAAGGTCCATATACTTCAATCAGTCTACTCAACATTGCGCTGTTTTTATCTCTCAAGTCGGCCAGGAGATAAATGTTTTTTTTTTTTCATCCTACTTTTGATTAATTTATTTTTGTTATATTATTTTTTTATTTACCCTTTACTCCCCTTTCCTTCTTACGCTGCACATAACAGTTGTGAGTGGATCCGTTTTTGGTGCCCCTCTCTTGTCTGTAAAAGCACGTAGGGAGGAAACACCATGCGATTTGTTTAGCAGTTGCTATGTGTAGCGTTAAGAAGGAAAAGGGGGGTGGGAAAAATAAATAAAATGATCTAACAAGAATAAATTAATCAACAGTAGGATGAAAAAAAAAAACCACACGCGGAGAACAAAAGCATAGTGGGAAGTCCAGTACGGTGCATGTGTGTGTGTATGTGCGTGCGTGTGAACGTACAACCATGCTACCACCCCCGAACGACTCCTCCCTGTCTGTGCTTTGTTCGAAGCAAGAAGGGGAAAAAACCTCCGTCGAAGCCAATTTCGTACAGTTCCTTTTTCCCCTTAATTATGGCTGGAATCTATCTGCATCCTTCCTCTCCCCTCCGACCAATATGTATATCCATGTTGTAAATAGCTATTCATATTTGCGGGGGGGAACAGGAAGGATGTCCCATTTCATGGTGCAGTTAACTCTGCGTGAATACAATGACAGGTTGTTTCATTACAGACATGAATAAGATAGAAAATGACCAAGGACATGATGCAGTTCTTCTACCCGTAGAATTGTAATCAAAATTCGTTTTGCCTTTCACAAAAAAAAAAAAAGAGCATTCACAAAAAGAAGCAAACTTATTTGTTAAACAGCTAGCAAGTTGAGGAACATGGCAGGGTCAGTCCTTATGTGTACACATAATATGTACACATATAGGAAATGGGGAGAAATATCTTTATGCATGAAGCGACGATTAATTATTTCTGTTCACCCCAACGGGAGCAAGTTATTGAAATTTTAATTCGCCTCGCTCTTCATAGGGATATTTCTGCATTCGGGATTTTGTTACAAATGTAAAAATGGCCCATGTAGGGTTTTTCCCTCGCAGGTCTCATTTTACATTACGAAAAAAAAGAAAAGGAAAAAAAACAAAAAAAAAAAAAAGGAACACGGGGGTTTTCCCCTTTTGTGTGTGGGTGTGGTTTTTTTTTTTTTTTTTTTTTTTTTTTTTTTTAACTTAACCATATGGCAATTTTTACGACCACTGAATAGTTGTACTTAATGAAAAAAAAAAAATTCCCAACTGCTCATCTTCCTCCTTTCTTTGTGGTCATACCTGTACGATAATGTTTCAAGAAGAAACGGGCAACAGTTATGCTCTGGAGCACGACAATGACATATGCAGGGAAAAAGGGAACTCTCTTCTCTTCCGCCAAATTCTTTTTTGTTCACATATAGAATTCGCACCACCCAACGGAGGGTTGCACTTGTGTTCTTTGAATTTTTGTTCCTCTCTCCCCCCCACCCTTCGCCCCTCCTGTAGTGTGTGTTTAACCGTGGTGAGAGTACCTTTGAACAGTGTGCATATGCTCACGCACGTGTACTTCAAGCGGTTGCGGGGCTTTCCAATAGGGACATACTCAACCGTTTGTTTATGCGTGTTGCGTATTCGTGGAATAAACATAAAGCGAAAAAAAAGGTCAAACAAAACGGTCAGAGGAACTGCCAACAGAATGACCAATGTGGTCACCAAAAAAAAAAAAAAAAAAAAAAAAAAAGGATACACGCGGTGTTACACTTTGTGTGTGTGTGTGTGTCGTTTTTTTTGTGTTTTTTTTTTCTTTTCTTTTTTTCTCCACGTGCAACGCATTTCGGATGTGGCTGTCCATCTCATTTGTCGATTCAAGTGGTTGGAGATACCCGTCTTGTTATGCTTACCCCCGTCGAGGGTCTGCAATGTCGGCAGCGTCACAAGTTCCACATGTGAACACCTGGACATTGTAAAGTGGATTTTTTTTTTTTTTTT
>NW_012192595.1:156746-180284 GCF_000956335.1 Plasmodium fragile | reverse complement strand
AAAAAAAAAAAAAAAAAAAAAAAAAAGCCGAAGAAGAGGTTGGGGAATACATTTCCCCTTCCTCTGGATCTAAACTACATTGATCCTCATTTCCGGCAACACTTGTACAACTTGGGAGAGGCCGTCTTCATCCTCGTTTGTCGCAGGGGTAAGCGAGAGCGGTACGCGACACATGCACGCACTTGTGCAAGTGCACAACTGCGCTTACTTGTACCTGTATGTACACGCCCGTGTGTGGGCTTTTTTTTTTTTTTTTTTTTTTTTTTTGTGCCCGGCCAAGTTTAGATGGTTTCACGCTAGTGGGCAGTTCAAATGGGGCACAAGAATGCAGATTGCTTCAGCGCCCTTTTGTGGAAAAGGGACTTGAGGCTACAGAAGCGTTGCTTCGGCGAATTCAGCCGCGGAGCATTCAGCTGTTGAACACGTTGAGGATAAATATTTTTTGTTTAGGGGGCCCAGCGAAACGCCCCCGCAGAGCGGTCAAAGAAGTTGCTACTTACACCGCTTCACGCGACGGACGAGCGACATGGCGGAAGGCGACGTGGGTGGGTCCCCCCCGCGCGACCTGCTGGATCGGTACAAAAACAAGTACCGCAAAATAGACCTCGACAAGGCAAAGGGCATCTTGCAGGAGCACTTTGGCATTGCGGAGTTCAAAGAAAAGCAAATGGAGTGTCTAAACGCAATTAAAAACTTTGAACATGTGCTTAATATCATGCCAACAGGAGGAGGAAAATCACTCATATACCAAGTAACCCCATTACTAATAGAAGGAATAAGCATAGTGATAAGTCCGTTAATCTCCCTTATGCATGACCAAACAAAGTCCCTGCGGACAAAAAATATAGTTGCAGAAACGATTAATAGCTCCCACAATAAAAAAGAAAATGAAAAAATCTTGAACCTTCTTAAGGACTTTAATAATTGTGATATAAAGGTTTTGTACATAACCCCAGAGACAGCCACTAGTGATAATTTTATGCTAATATTGAAGGAGCTTTACATGCATGAAAAGATTTCTTTAATATCCATTGACGAGGTACATTGCATAAGCACTTGGGGGTGCGACTTTAGGAAGAGCTATCGCAATTTAAGCAAAGTGTTGAAGGCGTGTCCCTACGTGCGCGTGTACACCTGCACGGCCACCGCCACCAAGTGCGTGGAGAGGGACATCATAGTGAACCTGAACTTAGATGGACGCTGCGCGGAGGAGGTGGCCAGCAGGAGGGAGCAGACTAATTATCAAGTGAATGGCCTGGCGAGCGATAAGCAGCTTCATATACTTAGGGACGCCCCACGCAAGAGCAAGCCGAACGAGGGGGGCACCCTCAACTCTCTCCGAATCGTACGCACGTCGTTCAACAGACCCAACCTCAAGTACGTCATCGTGTACAGTGATTTGATCAACACAGAAAAAAAAAAAAGCATTTTTCACATCATCCAGGAGAAAAGAAATGTGGACAAAATAGGTATCATATATTGTTTTAAAAGGAACACCTGCGATGAAATTTCAAAGTACTTAAGACAGCAGGGATTCCAAGCGTTGAGTTACCATGCTGGATTGAGCAACAGCGCAAGGAAGAGAATACAAGAAAAGTGGGTCAACGGAAATGCAAAAATTTTAGTGGCTACTATAGCCTTTGGAATGGGTATCGACAGGAAGGATGTGTCTTTTATTATTCATTTTAATTTGCCCACGTCAATTGAAAATTATTATCAAGAGTCAGGGCGTTCTGGAAGAAACGGAAGCGTGTCCTTCTGTTACTTATACTATTGTAGGGAGGATGTACAGAAGCTGTCCTACATCATTCGAAGCAAATACGCAAATGTGGACATGGGGGACCTCACCCTGCAGAAGAAGTACGAGCAGGAAATATACAACCTCCAGTGCATGCACAACTTGTGTGTTCAGGAGAAGTGCGTGCGTTCACAGATCCTGGCCCACTTTGGAGAGCACTCGGTCCCGAAGGGGGGTATCGGTAGCGGTAGCGGCGGTGGTAGCGGTAGTGGTAGTGGACATGGCGACGACGACGACTACTGCTGCTCGTACTGCTCCGACGTGAAAGGCTCGAAGAACAAAATCGAGCGAGTCATGGAAATGTACCAAGGGGCACCCTGCAACATCCAGTCCAATGACAACATAACGAGTATAAACCACGTGAACTCCTTCACCAGCGTCGTCCACAAGAGGAAGCATGAGCTAAGTGACTACTCCGAGTCGGACAAGGAACCTGAGCTAGGTCAGTATAAATTATCAAACAAAAAGATTAAAGGATTTGTTCCCTTCCAGAGTGCATCATCCATAATTCCGAAGGAAATTCGAGACAAGGGCATCATTGAAGTTATGAAGGAGCTGGAGAAGAGGGAAGAGCTCATGGGGCACAAGCTAGACAAAAGGGAAGCGCTCATGGGGAGCAAGCTAGACAGAACGGAAGGGCTCATGGGGAGCCAGCTAGACAGAAGGGAGGGGCTCATGGGAAACACGCTGGAGGAGCGAGCCCCGAAAATCGGGAAGATGTTGCATTCCATTTCCCACTTCACTAACGTGAAAAAGAACCCCGTGTTTTCGTCCTTTAAGGTTCCTCGCAGGTTGTGAGCGCGGCGCGCATACACCACGTGCGTATTGTACAAACGAATAATTTACACCCCTATCCGCGCGCGCATATGTGGCCCCCTGACAAAATTCTCACAACACTTTATGGGCACCACGAATGGTATGTCCTCCCGTCGGAAGTGTTCACAAACTCTTGTGGTCATGCATACGTGCATGTGCGATAATGTGCCAGTATGTCCCCCTACAGGGGTCCTCCTACTTGTGCAGGAGAAAAGTTTGCCGCCCAAACGGTTAAAATGGCAAACAAGAAATATATATAAATTTTCAGTGTGTACTCTAAAAATATACACCTGTAAAATATTTGTTTTAGTAAAAAAAAAAAAAAAAAAAATTAATTTCCGCCACACGGTCATCTCATCACCTACACAACAACGGCATCGTTTGCCCCTTCATTTTTGTGTACGTTTCCATCCCCTCTTTTTCGTGAAGAAGGGAGGGGTGGGAAAGCGTCACACAAATGACCAAGTAGGCGCAGATGAACCAAGTCCGCACCCTGCACAAGTAACGAGAATATATGAAGGTGTTCATGCGTCTGTGTATTCACCAACTAGTATCATCACGCAGGTGCCAACGTGCTGCGTATGTTTATTTTTTCCCCCCCCCAAAAAATATCCATCATACTGGGCGCCAGTAGAGATAAACTTCCAAACGAATCACCTACGGAGGACTCGCTAAAGGAGTAATATGTGTTCGGCCCATATGCGGTGTGGTGTGACAGCGCATGAGTTGTCCACTTGGCCAAAACCGGCCCGAACTGTTCACAATTTTTCTCCACCCATTGACACTGCTCGCACACGATTGGGGCATGTGTGGTAAGCCCACCATTCAGCAGAAGCTGTATTTGCAGAAAAGATAAGCAGACCAGCGGGGCCGCTAACAAGCGTTTCTGCAAAGTGGAACACCAATGGGAAGATCAGTACATCAGCCTTTCGGCAGATTGGCAGATTGGCAGATGGACGACTTGCGAATTGGTTAATGGGAAATTTGCAAATGTGCAAATTGAATATTCCATCGCTAGTTAAAAAAAAAAAAAAAAAAAAAAAAAAAATGTGCTTCATGTCCAAGCAGCCGTCTACGCGCGCAATTTTTGCTAGAACAAAAAATTTCCAGACCATTTCCCTCCGCGTTTGCGCCCCAGGCAAGACACTCGACATGGTGAATTTGATCAATCGGTGTGAAGACAAGAATTTTGCAAATTAAAAATTCGAAACATCTATTTTGTTTTGTGACGAAAATAAAAAAAAAAAAGGGGCCTCCCATAATCGCCGTTTTTTTCTTCACTCGAGTAGGACATATTTAAAAAAAAAAAAAAAAAAATGTTGGTGTGCACGCGAAACCGTTGTTCTGGTTGGCGCGCCCGTCGTTGTGGTCAAAAGGAGGAACAAAACAGGAGAAGTGGATAGGGAACAATTCGAGGGCATTTCGCCAGTGAACTTTTCGTGTCAATCGCGCGTTGCCCCACTTATGTAACACCAACGTTTGCAACAGCTTTGGTAGTAACAACTATTTTGTTAGCCTCTTAGCTTTTAACTTTTAACTTTTAAATTTCCATTTTAATTTGAAATTTCATTTTAATTTTTTTTTTTTTTTTTTTTAAGCAGCCAAATGGCGAGTGGCTAGCTGGGGAACAATTTTTAAAATTCCCCTCCGCGCTGCTCACGTTCTACATGTGTGAAATTTTCTCCGTTGCGCCGCTTAACCGCTTTGTTGTGGATTTTTATCCACACAGGACGGTTATTTCGCTTCATCTGTCCGATTGTGTGCACTGTTGCAGTCAACTTGCGCCTCTTTCTTCATATCGGTAAAAATATTGGCCAAGCTATTGGATGTGCAAATTATCATGTCTTTAACCGTTTTTAAGTCTCCCTTAATTTTGTTCATTTAGCGCACCGTTCGGGGTGCACATCTCTCCTTCCAGTGCGGTCAGCAAGAGCGAGTAAGGAAGACCACGGGCGCAGCAGTTGCTGGCCAAGTCATTAACACAACCACTAATCGACTAACCGGCTGACGGTCTAACCTGCTAAATCACCCTCAACGAGATGTTTTTCTTTCGCCGGGGAAAAAAAGACGAATCGGACAAGGAGACCCTACGAAGCTACAAAGTCCAGGGGGCTAAAAAGGAGCCCGTGGTTAAATTGAGGCCCAAAGACAAAACAGAAAAAAATGCCAACAAGGAGAAAAAAAGCCCCCTCAAATTTAAGGCCGCCGTACCCCCGAAAAATAAGAAAAAGAAGAAATCCGTTTTTAGCTTCTCGAGATTCAATTTTTTCGGAGGGTCCAAAAGAAAGAGGACTCCCAGAAAGACACAAAGGAGCCCCAAGAAGGAGGAGTCCCCACAGGGGACGGATGTGAAGGGGATCATCAAAAAGTTCCAGGTGTCCAAGCCAGCATCGCCGGACGCCGTGAAAGGAGCACCGAAGGGGAAAGCCAATGTGCCTAGAAGAACCAGCGTCACAGAAGCTGACATTAAAACGAGCGACCTTCAAACCGCGCCAATCGAAAATGAAGAACTGCTTGAATTCCTAACGGAGGAGGAAAGAAAATCGATCGAGGTGGTTACCCTACTAGATGGATCTTCCAAAAGTGACAGCTTCGAGAAAAACAAAAATGGCAACGATGATGACGCGGCCGAGAAGGAAGTCCCCGCAAAGGTGAAGTCTGCCCATTCAGTTAAGAAACAAAAGAGTGATATAAAAAAACTGAGTCAGAATAAAAACCTTCTAATGAAAAAGTCGAACCTTTTGGAAGAGAGTCGTCAAGTGGAGAAGAAGAAAAGTTACCCCCCAAAAAACAAACAAGATGAGAAGGACCTCGTTATTACTGCAAAAGCAGATGCAGACCCAGGAAAGGAAATGCAAACAAAAAAAACCACCTTAAAGAATATCATAAAAATGCCACTCTCTTTTGCATCTAGGAGTTTCAAAAGTGGCGTTCCAGCGACAAAGGAATCAGCCAAATTAGGGATAGGGGGAAATGAAAGACAGGAAGGGGTGGCCGCAGGGACGGAGGAAGGTGGACTCAAGTTGAAGGACAATAATGATTCGATCCACCTGCAAGGAGACCAGGATAAGGGTGATGTCTCCCCCGGCGAAGAGATTGACGCCAAGTCGGAAGACACCAACAACAGCGGGAACATGAGCTTTAAGAATTTTATTCCCAATTTTAACCTAACCAGTAAAAAAAATGCCGCGCTCAAATCGAACAAAAAAAACGCCACTCCAATGATTAGCAGTAAGCTCAAAATGAACAAACGAAATAGCAGCATAGGAAGCAGCATAGGAAGCAGCATAGGAAGCAGCATTGGAGGAAGCATTGGAGGCAACATCGGAAGCAACAGCGGAAGCAACAGTGGAGGCAGCATTGGAAGCACCTCCGACCAAGAGGATACTCCAAATGATTCCAAAGCAGAAGAAACCCTTACGCGCCAGGACATACGACAGAAGAAGAGTAATCTTGTAAGACGTGCTAAACTCATGGAGAAGAATCTACAAAGGAGCAAAGAGGCGCCACAGAAAATTGAGGCAAAGAATATACAGCGTAAAATGACAAAGGACATTGTTGAAGGGGGCGATGTTCCCTTCAACCTACAACCGCCCCTTTTACTCACCGAAAATTCCTTCGACATATGGTAAGTCCTCCCGCATGCCATTATTCCAATAACGTTACATTATGTGTTTAAACTGTGAGCATCCTAGGATGGATACACACCCTGTCGCGTACGCTACCTCGGTGCACGCTACTTTGGTGTCATCCCCCTAGAACAAAAATAATAAAATAAGGCAAAAACATCTTTTTCCTTTTTCCTGACCACAGCCCATTATCACCTATCGAGGACATCATAGATGTTATTCATTCAATTTACAATAACTACAAAGAGGAAGCAATTGCGAAGCTGAAAATGTCCAAGGAAAACAACGAGAAGGTAAGGATGGAAATAAAGATCGCGGGAGACACAACAAAAAATTTTTGTTTTTTCTGCGCATTTGCATGGGGACTTTGCAACGGTCGGACGAGGACAGAAGACCCCCCACACATGCATACCAACCGATCGTTACACACATACTCCTTCAACATTTCTCCCCCCATGGTGCAGTGTTCCAGTATGCTAAAGCTAAGCTTGGATAAGCTAAACGGGCCCGAGGATTCCGTCATTGCTAATTTGACCAAGAACATGTAAGACATATTGGGGAAAAGCTAATCGCTCATTAGTCAAGCAGGAAGTAGTAACCCCCCCCTCTAATTCGTGTGCGCTGTCAGGAAAGAACCGCTTGCACCAAATGGTTGCTGCTCTCCCTATTAAAATGCCATTCTAAACACATGGCAAACATTTTCCCCTACTCTGTAGGTCCCTGCAACGGGATTATTTGGTCGAAGTGAATGAAGTTATGAGGGCAGTTAGTGAAGATTAAGGGCTGGTGCGAATATGGCATATAATACCCACATCAAATTGGAGCGCAGGTTAGAAGGAGTACTCTCCCCCTACCCAGGTAGGGCTCGGTCGGGTCGACAAATGACACAAAACGGGGTCAACGGAAAAAAAAAAGAAAAAAAAAAAAAAGAAGACAAACTGAGTCGAGCTAGCCCAACTAAGGTACGTTACGCCACAAAGGGGCGATAAAATTTCAGTTAGCACAAATTAGAGATGCGCCAGCCAAACATGTACAGGGTTCCCCCAGTGGGGTAGTTTTATATAAATACGAAGAATTAAAATAGAATACTGTGCGGCACATGCGTAGGCGCATATAACTGGGCCTCTTATCCCCGCGCGTTTTCTACTCTCCTAATAATTTTTGATGTACTCCTGCTGCAACTTGTAGTCAGCCAGGGGTAGGTCCAGACAGCCGGGGGCCACGGCGTCCACCTCCACCATGGCCTTCTCCAAAATGCCTGAACACGGCAAGGTGGAGGCATAATTCCTGATGTACATATCCAGTTTGTTTCTAAAAATTCGATGGCCAGGCATGCCTTTAAGGATGCCCAAAATTGGCTTTAACAATTCAAATGCACTTGATAAGCTGCACAAGCTGGAATTTTCCTCCAAATAAGATTTATATGCGTCTAACACGGTTCTTCTGCTGAACGCCGTGTGTGGAGGCTTCTCATTGTAGACCAGAGGATCCGTTTGGGACAAAACGGTGGTGTTTTCCATGCATGCTCGTCCAAGCATAACCCCATTGAGGGGATTCACATGATAGTTTTGCACTTGCACATATGTTTTTTCGCTATCAAATTTGTCTTTGCTCGGTAGATAGCCATTTAACAAAGCCACAGCTTCCTCCATCGTTTTCACCCCCCCATTGAGGGTAAATTTCAAATGGGGATATAACTGACAGAGGGTGAACACTTTTTTATATTCCAATGGGGGTACAGATCTATTCTGTTTGGGGTCCAATCCTTTTAACCAGGCTTTTCTTGCGTGTACAATAAAATGCGTGCATCCTACTGAGGAAACACATTCAATAAAAGATCTCAGGAAGGGGAAAGAATCACAATCATCAACCCCTGTTCTAATTTTTACAGATACAGGAATCTGCACTTTCCTTTTAATTTCGTATACTATACTTCGTACATGTTCCGGTTTTTTCATCAAGTAAGCTCCAAAGGCTCCCTTGTTAGCTACCTTGGTACTTGGACAGCCTACATTCAAATTTATTTCATCGTAACCTGCTTGTTCCACTAGCACAGCTGCTTCCGCAAGGGACGTGGCATCAGATCCACCCAACTGGCAAACGACTGGGTGCTCATTGGCGTTAAAACCTAAGTACTCTTCTAAATTATTCAGATTGTAAAGCAATGTATTGTCTACAATCATTTCAGTCCACAATTGGGCCCTTTTTGTGATGGTCCTAACTAATGCCCGGAAGTGTCTATTGGTGACATTTATCATGGGGGCAACTTGTATAAATGGAATATTTTCATATTTTTTTTTTTCAAAAATATCGCTAACACCGGTAGATATATCTTCTAATTTGAACTGTTGCTCACCGCACAGGTGTATGCCCTCCTCCATGTTCCTTTCTATTGCTACTAATATGCTGGTCATATTTCTCCTGTATTGTTTTAATAACTTCTGGTGACGACGAATGGACTTCTTACTAAAGCAGTAAACCTTCCTCTTAGCCTTTCCACCATGCCATAATTTTTCCTTCCCACGTTTATGTAAATTCGCCCTGCTGTGGTCACCATCTAGGCAGTAGTATGCACCAACGAGAGGATGCCTTTTTTGCGTGTTCAGCTTCGGCTGCCCATGGTTGGACGGGCGCGCGAGGTATAGGCAAGCGGCGAGATCTCTGAGGGGCGCAACTCGCATTTAGCGTTCACACAACGGGTGGCTGCCGCGGCGGTAGCAGCTACCCGGGCGTCAAAGGAATGAAAAAAAAATAGGCAAAAAAGCGGGAAAATGGGCAGCCGGATAGGTGACCATGTAGGTGACCAGATAGGCGACAAGATAATTGATCAAAGTGGGAACAAATTTGGTAACGAACTTGGCAACAACATTGGCAACGGGAATGGTAACCAAATTAACAATCAAATTGGCAACCAAGCGCAAAAACAAGTCGCGGCAAAAGCAAGCAGGCGAAAAGTCCCACTTCACGCAAATCACGTGCTCTTCATTGTTGCTTCAATTATTTCGTCAATTTTTTTTTTTTTTTTTTTTTCTATATTGGCTAGTTCACAATATTTGCAAAAAAAATATGAACAAGAAAAAAAAAAAAAAAAAAAAAAAATAGCTATTTTAAAAGCCTACATAGTAAAATGTTGCTCACGGGGGAATAGGAGACCGTTTTGAAAGGGAACGGGCCATTGTGTTTTTTTCTTTCACATTTAATGGGGTAGTTTCTACTTAAAGGGGAGATATACATTTTTTCTCTTTTGTATGAGCTTCAGATACGCAAGAGGGTTGCCTGTTTTGTTATTGAATGTGACAAAAATATTGGTTGCGCCATTTTATGGGTGCCCTTTTTCCTCGTTCTATGTCATGTCATATGGCATTCGAACACCATCGTTGTGGAATGTACATTTTGAGGTGAACGTGCCAATTAAAAAGTTGAATACCCGCACGCCTACACGTTCTAATACATATCATAAACCCGCGTAGTGCATACATGTATGCATATGCATATGTGTTAATCTTTGCCGTTGCGCGTCTTCTCCCCTTTGCTTCCCCCCATTTGGACGAGCCTTAATAGGGACATGTTTGCGCACTCCAGCAGAATTGTGCTATAGTCGGTGCAAAACACTTGAGCGCTCATAATGCCACCTCTCATCGTTCGGATGTGCCTTGTGCAAAGAGGGCAATTTGTTCCAGGAACGAATGCACATGAGTACGTTTGGGTGGTAGAGTCCAATTGCTAAGCGCTTCAATGGGAGGACCCCGTCCGCCAGTATTCATACACGTCCTCAACTACGTGGCTACGATGTGCGCATTAATCTGACCCCGCTAAGGCCGAGGGAAGGGAAGTCCAATTGAGCGAAAAACAAAATACATAAAGAGGTTTGAAGCGCTCAATGTGAGAACTTCCAACGATGAGCCAAAAGGGGAACACCAAATTATATTATACTAAATGAGTATACACATAAAAAGAATGAAGCAAACACGGGGGCTCCCCAAAGTTTTACAATACATACAAATTATTTACACAATACATGTTCTCTTGACGTATAAAATTCCTGTACCTTTTGTAAACGAATCTGGTAGTAAGCACATCACAGTGCGTTATGTCGCTACTACGATCACTCATGCATGTAGCATGGGCCAGAACTGTTCTTGGGGTGACATTTAAACATACGGCGTGAGCCCAAGAAATGTAGAACCAACGTTCTAAAATGTTCACACCGTGCGGTTATCATTTGTATATATGGGAGTTTTTAAGAGGCAAGGTATTAAGTTTTTTTTATTTTATTTTTTTTATTCACTGATCCTACCTACGTGTGGTGTGCTAACACATCAAGTCACATAAGTGCAATGAGCAGCAAATGCGAGTGGTGTGTGACGATGCGCATTGTTGTTTTTTTTATACCTTTATTTTAAGATGGAACTCCTTTAACGTTAAAGAGGTATGCTTTCACATGAAGTAAATTGAATAAGCGTAACAGTTGGCACATTTTTTAAGTTGTTCCTCACCTGTATCTTTTTTTTTTTTTTCCAATTCGATAAGGAGAGAAAAAAAAAGTACACTGCATTCTTCGATTCCTCGATATGTTTTTTTTTTCTTCTTTTTTTTTTTTTTTTTAAACTATTGGTGGTATGTAAAAAGTGAATCTCAAAGCTTTATCATGAGTTGTTCAAAGGAATGGCCTTCTTCCTTTTCGCGCTCTCTCCTGTGCGCTAATTCTGTGAATTACAAAATTTTTTCTTCTTCGTCCGGCTAAGTACACAGAATGATGAACAGACTTGGAGGAACATAAGCAAGCCTATTTATGCAAAAGTATACCTACATGTATATATATATGTAGAATAATATATACCTGGTTCGTATTAAATTTTTGGGTTAAGAACACCTTCGAAAATAAAAAGGAGCGCTAGGACGCACACTCTTCTGCATTTTAAGCGTTCCAGATTTATTTAACAAAATATAGCTTTTTCGGTTCATTAATTTTTTTAATAAAAGAAAATTGTAACATTAACTTTAAACATTAACTTTATCTTTATTATTACCTGTTTTGTTTTGTTTTTTTTTAATTTCAAATGACCAGCTCTTATGCCCTCTTTCTTTAATTTATCGCGTTCATCCTTCTTTCGTTCAGCTGTAACACGCAGGTAAGTACATAAATGTATATTAAGCATATATATATACATACTTGCGAACGCTATTTTGTGCGTGTTTTTTCTTTTACGTTTTCGAACATACGATTTTATGCCCTCATTGATACAAACGATAGCCAAGAAAGGTCAGTCGTGTTTAAACACATCATAGGGTGTACAAAAACTATGCTGCTGTTTTGACGCGCATTTATATGTCGTAGCATAAATCAAGTAACCTTTTTTTTTTTTTTTTAACGCCTATAAAAAAAAAGCTTGGTGTTTCTTTCTGAACTTAAAAACACAGAAGGAAAGGCCATCATCCATGTAGGAAAGGCGCGCAAGCAATTTTCTTGGGATCCAATTTTTATAAAAAGCGTGAGTTCTTTTCATTCTGATTGTATATTCATTTTGGATGTTCCTTCTGCATATACCCTGTTGGCAATCCCACTGACAATCCAACTTGCACTCCCCCCTGTGTTCGTTTTTTTTTTAAACGCCGAGGCCCACCAACCATCGCAGCACACCTGTGTGTACCTCTCCCTCAGTTTCGACGCAAGGGAAAAAACGCGCATCGTTTTGTTTACCAGTCCAGCAAGCTACTTTTTCGCGCGGTCTTAATCCCAAGGGAATAAAAACAAACACAAGCGTGTGAACGGGAAGTTAAGGGATAAAACGCGAATAAAAAAAAAAAAAAAAAAAAAGGACCCTGTCTGTACATGCATATTCATACGGCAGAGGGACCACGTGTATATATGCACATACACATATACATACGTAAAATTTACACGCTGTTATACACTGTTCCGCGAGCACAAAAGCGCAGACTCCTGATAATAGTCTTATTTGTTTTGCAAATCCCCGCAAAAAAAAGAATAAATTTCCCGCATGGTAGCTGTGTATTAACAAAAAAAAATGTTTTGTAACCGCGGCATGGAAGCAATGATCTGTTTGGCTATATAGCTGTTTTTTTTTTTTTTTTTTTTTTTTTTGAAAAAGTTATTTCTGACCACGTTTATTTCGAACTTTCCTGCGAATTCGTTCCATCTGTGTTGAGAAGCATTTCCACACAAGCGCAACGGGTTACGAAAAAGGAAAAAAAAAAAAAAAAAGGACAACGATTGATTGGATAGAAGCAATCGCCAAAAGAGCAGTCGCTCGATGGTTACCAAAAGGAAGGAATAAAAAGCAGGACTGTTTTGAGAGGTGTACACGCCTTTACAATAAAGTAAAAAAAAAAAAAATACATATACCATAAAATAAGGCACAAAGTTACAGAAGCCCAAAGGTACGGAAGCACAAAGATAGACAAGCAGAAAAGGAAGACAGGAACAAAGAAAGGGAAGCACAAAAGTAGAGGAATACGCAAACTCAACCCTCCTCATTGGCAAGCCGGAAAAAAAAGCGACGCCACAGTGAGACAGCAAATTTCTGAACCTACTACCCTCCATGCATGGAAAAAAAGTAAAACCCAATCAACCAAATTGTTGTATACGCAAAAACTGACTCCTTATCGAAGAAAAAAAAAAACTTTTTAAAAAAAAAAAAAATAAAATAAAATAAAATGGGATTCCTCAAAGTTGGAACACCATTAAGTTGGGAGGAAGTGGAGAAAGTAAAATCTCTAATCAGGTTATATGGCATACTACAGTTTGTTCATACGTACAAATGCAACAAAGACCGAGTGGACGAGAACATTATGTTTGGGGACGAAATAGAATACATCGTTATTCGAAATGATGAGAATATTGAAGAATCTTCTGCTCTCTTATGTGCAACAGATTTAATTGATGAAATGATGAACTTAGAAAGTGTCACCTATTGTCAATATGGATCTCATTGGACTCCAGAATATTCCTCTTTCACCATTGAAGGAACACCTTCCGTTCCGTTCAAATTTGATATAAATTCATCACCCTTTGTTGAAGATTCCATGCGCATAAGGAGAATGAAATTGAACAATGTCCTTAGTGCCATTACGGGAGTGCGGGCCATCACTTTGCCATGCTTCCCAAACGCGCTCCTAGAGAATAGCCTTCTTATGGCCAAAAGGATTACCCAAGAAACGGGTAAGAGGAAGGGGGACAGGGGGAGAGGTGTTGTTTCAGGTGGAGACACCTTGGACATGCCAGGAAGCGAACATGTTAAACACAAACTAGCGGAAAAGGAACAGGCAGAGCTGGTCAGACAGGTCATCACGCAGGGAGAATACAAAATTACTCTCAACGATAGCACCCAGACTTATGCGGACGAGGGGAAGTCGACCCAGTTTGTAAACTCGGATGTGATTGCCACAAAGAATGAGGACTCGTTAATGCAGGAAATGTGCGGGGACGACGTGGGCAGCGCGGACCAGGCGGATCAGCCAGATCAAGCTGACCAACCGGACCAATCGAATGAATCATACCAAATGAATCAGGCGACCCCACCGAACCAACCCATCTTCATCAACGAGACCAAGGAAAGCCTGCTCTTCGAATGCGACCTGTTCAAACCTGAGCAGACAAACAATAATAGCAACAGCTGCCTCATCACCGACATGGTGATCAGTCCGCATGCCAGGTACGTCACTCTAACTAAGAACATAAGAAAACGCAGGGGGACGAAAGTCATTTCATTTAACGAAATATACAAAGATGAGAACACGGAGAAGATGCCCAGGTGGAAACACTCACTGGACAAAACGGATAAGAGACTTTTTAAAAAAATAAAAAAAAAGTACGTCCTCGATGAGCACTTGATTTGGAACAAGTCTATGACGAACAGAAAAAGAGTAGAACCTGTTGGCTCGAATTTTCTTCCCAAGGAAGTAGAAGCGTCCGAAGTGCGTGCCTGTAGGGAGGAGGACGCTCTGCCCGCTCCAGACAATCTGATCGATCAAGTGATAAAAAATAGCTTATTCAGTAACCTGGACGACGAGAAGGATCACATTTACGTATACGACCGGAAGTTTATTCAGGAGTATTCAGAAAAGTGCAAGAACCCAATTAAGAATTATGTGTACCTAGACGCCATGTTTTTCGGAATGAGTATGTGTTGTCAGCAGGTTACCATGTCCTTTCCAAGCATAGATGACGCGAAGTATTTATATGACCAGCTAGCTGTTATCGCTCCCTTATTCTTAGCCCTAACAGCCTCAACCCCTTATTTAGGAGGCTTTCTCACAGAAACGGATACTCGATGGAGAGTCATATCAAATTCTGTTGATTGCAGAACAGAAGAGGAACTGGCATATATTTCCAAGCCAAGATATTCAGGCATATCTTTATACATATCGAATGAGTTACCACTGAGGAAGAATTACCACTTTTATAACGACATAGATGTGGTGCTGGATAAGAATGTGTATGATAAATTGGTGAAGGAAAATGTGGATGATTTTTTAGCTAGACATGTTGCCTCTCTTTTTGTTAGGGACCCCATCGTGGTCTTTGAGGGGTCCTACAGTGAGAAGGATATACAGTCGATTGAGGAGAGGATGAGTAGGTTTGGTGGTCGAATGGGTGTAGAGGAGTCTTCCCCCACGGATAAGGGTGCCCTGCCCGGAAGAAATTCCGCCACTCCTCTCTCCAGTAGGGTGAACAGTAACCCCATCAACGGCGTGTACCTGAGCGACGACTTCACCTTTTTGGAGGACTACGAAGAGACGGTATTATCCTCCCATCAGCACTTTGAGAATTTCCAAAGCACCAACTGGAACAGCGTGCGATTTAAGCCGCCACCCATCCAGAACAACCACTGCAATGGGCCAAGTTCCATAGGATGGAGAGTAGAATTTCGTACACCAGATGTTCAGATCACCGACTTTGAAAATGCATCTGTCGTTACCCTCATCATGGTATTATCTAAATTTATCCTAAAGGAAAAATTGAACCTTTACATTCCCATGTCGATGCTGGAGGAAAATCTGTTCCGTTCTGCTAACAGAGATGCCATCTTTAAGGAAAAATTTTACTTCAGAAAAGATTTATCTTATGACACGGATGATAATCAAGTGGAGGAAAAGACTTTGTATGATATTTTTTTTAACGACCACAATGGTATTTTTTTTCTTTGCTCCAAGTACATTGAGGAACAGTTCCGTGAAGGACAACTTTCCCATGCAGCTAAAAACAAAATAGATGAGTACATTGAATTTGTAAAGCTTAGATGTGCAGGGAAAATATGCACAGGTGCTGCTTACTTGAGAAATTTTATTTTGAATCACCCAGCGTATGAAAAGGATTCATACATAAATAGCAGAATTAATTATGACATTTGCAAGCTCATTGCGGATATAGGGAAGGGACTTATAATTCCACAGGAACTGCTTGGCGTGTTTGTGGACCCTTACAAGGAAAGAATAAAGAGTGATTTGCGACAAATTAATGAAAGCCAGTATGTGAAGAGCTTGGCTTATAAGTTCATTTCCGGGGAGGACTACACACAATACCTGTTGCTGAGTGAGGCCATTAAGGACGGCCAGGATTACTACACCTGTACACGGCGCACCAATTATGAGGAGTCCATGGAAAACAACACGCTGGAGTTTGGGAAGAAGCTCTACCAGCTCAGCGCCTAGTGTGTCATGTCGTGGTCGCGTTTTTTTTGTACCCTCCTTTTCGTTGCACCGTTCTTTTTTTTTTCCTCCTTTCCACCGCGCGGATTTTGTGGAAAATGAACTTTTTTTTTTTTTTTTCAATTTTTGTTTCCATAAAAACCCAAGTGACATGTGTGTGAATTTCTTAAATGGTGAAAACGTGATAAAAAAAGGTGGTAAAAATTGCAGTTGCGAAAAAAGGGGCCAATGTAAGAGGCACCGTTGAGGCATAGCAGGAATGGAAAAAATGTGACGAGTGGGATCGGTAAAAAAGGTGCACGTTGGTGATGTGGATAGGTAGTGTGAACATTGGGATGGTCGTACGAGGGACGACATAGTAGGGGTGGTGGTATAGCCAAAAAGAACAAGAATAAAAATCCCCTAGTCATCATTCTCGTCGTCCTTCCCATCATCATCTCCATCCATATCATCATCATCTTTTTCATCATCGTCGTCCTTATCGTCTTCCTCATCCTCCTCCTCCTCATCATCATCTTCATCCTCATCATCCTCATCATCATCATCTTCATCATCGTCATCGTCAAATTCCTCATCAAAATCTTCATCGAAATCATCAAAATCTTCCAGACCAAGATAATAGGACAAGGGGTTGTGCCAAATTTCTCTTCGTATCAACTCCCCCACATCTGGTTTATCTTGTAACTCCTCTGTGGTAAACCATTCGAAGATAGACCACTTAGGCATTTCATTATCTAGGTCAGATCTATTATTGGATACAGCTGCTATGGGATTTTTTCCATCCTTCCATTTTATTCTAGTACACTCCACAACTTTCTCCTGATTATTATCAAATGTGACATGCTTCACAAGGGTTAGAGGTTCCATGTATTCCTTTGCCTTTTCATTAAAAGTGAAAGTAATTTTGTATGACCCATTATTGTCCATGTTATCCTTCAAATCTAATTTCACTAAGCAGTTTAAAATGTCAATATCCTCTGGTACTATATCGCTTAGTGCAGGATGTTTCCTTAGGGTGTTGGCCCAGAAGCCTGGAACCTTTTCAATTATTTCGTCTCTCTTTTCAAATAAAGGTTTCTTTTTCTCGTCATACTGCTTCTGAATGTTCATCTGCTCGTGCGCACACTTGATGTCCAGTTGCTCGATGTCCTTTTGGACTGCAGGGGGTGGGGCGGATGGGGAAGTGAAGTGAATGTAACACCGTTGGAGGGGGACATTGTGAGGGAATGCGCTTACGCAGCGTTACAGTGCACACAAACACGACCCTCACGGGGATAACAAAAAAAAAAAAAAAATGTTTACTGTCTTCGAAATCCTTCATGAACGGTATGAGGGGGTCATCATTTTCGATTTTTCTGCACAAGGGGAGGGGCGGACAAAATGTGGATTTACCATGTGGTGCAGCATCGGGGCGATCACTCTATGCTCACGTAAGCGCAATGTAATGGCTGGACGGGCACATGGAGGGAGACACACACCCCACTTCTCCACATATCTCTTCGTCCGCACATCTCATCCTCAACGCGTTACTACACAGCTGTCTTGCGCTAACGCCAAGTGTGCTGATCTGCGTTTTGTCGTGAAGTAGCCCCTTCGCAACGGCCAGCTTCACCCAATTGGTATGGCGCCCTAGCCCAAACAACATTGCGTCCCAGTGGGGGCTCACTCCGCATATGGGCCGTATAACGACGCGCATAGAAACGCTTGCCAAAGCGACACACACTAATTGTGCCTCTCACATGGACGTGTGTGTGCGGGTGTGTTATAAACACTGGGCATATGGCCCGCTCAAAAGGAACAGGAGATGGGGGCCACACTTACGAGTGCTTAGGGTCGGATGTATTTTCAACTGAATTCTCGGAGCGATCTCTCTTCATTTTTGCCTTCTCTATTTTTGATGTGTGCTGTTATAAAAGGGTGAAAAAATCTACCTATGACTGCGTGTAATATTGTTGCATACGCATGTACGTATATGTACCTATCTTGTGTATGGAAGTCAATGGAGATAAGTATTCATAACGCATCAAATAAATTCTCGCGATGGTCACTTTAAATGTGAAACACAGTGTGAGTAGGGAGAGGAAACGCGCGTTTCGCTTTGCCGCAATAATATTTTAAAAGAAAAAAAAAAAAAAAAAAAAAAAAACACACATAAAGTAAAAAAGCAAATAAAGGGAAAGTACCAAGCTACAACACTGTGCGAAAACTAACGTTCACATTTTTTGCAGCTTATGGGGTAAGGAAACAAAATAAAAGGTTTATATTTCTTATATAATGCGGGGGTAGGCAAAAAAAAAAAAAAAAAAAAGATTGCACTGCGACTGCTTATAATGACGTATGTACTAGAATGCTCATGTATATATATACATAATATATTTATACGTAACACATATACATTTGTGTAATATAATTATGTATGCGGAGAGTGTACATTTGTGGCAAGCCTTAAAAATGAAACACCGCTCATGTCGCTACGGCTTAATGGCACTACATAGGTGCACCAAGAAGAGTATCCATATATATATATTCCATAAGCCTTATACCCGGGCCTGCGCATAAATGTTTGGCGCCGCCTATGCACAAGTATAGTCATTCCCCCGTAAAAAGCGCATGAAGAAGGGGGGAGGGGTGGCTCCACGACAGAGAACCCGTTGTGCCGTACCCGTTAAGGCACAAAGCGGCATGTGCAAGCATAAACGGGTCTCAATCTATGCATACACAAGTTGAGTTTGTTTCTCCCTCGGTGTGGCCCATAACTACGTGGCGACCTCTCCTTGGCGAAACGTCCTCATCGATTTGTTTTCACCAAATTGGGTATATATGTATGTACGCATGCACCCACCAGTTATTGATGGGGCAATTGTCATCGCACTGTATTGCATTCCTTCCACCCCACCCCATGAGGACGAACTCACTTTAACTTTTGGTGAGAAGCATATTCCACTATGTATGTGTATAAATATTGACGGTACTCCCCCCAGCTCCTAATTCTCTGTGTTTTCTTTTTTTTTTTTATTTTTTGGGTTTCTTGTTTTTTTGTTTTTTCTTTTATGTGGCATGAAGAGAGAATACATAATGGCTAGCGGAGGGCGCCTTCCGCACGCGCACTGAGTAAATAACCACTACACATGCGTCCTAAATGATCTTTTCTCATTTTGTAAGAACATTGGTGCAACGCCAAAGGTATGTAATTCATGTGAAGGCTACGCCGTAGGGGGGCGCTGCCATGAAGCACACTGCAAGGATAACTTTATAGCACCTTACGACGGAAGACACCGAAACAGGTAGTCTTCTTTAGCTCGTTCGTGATGTGCTGCTCTCGCACAGGGGGTGGAAGGGGAGTAGGACAAAAGTCACAACACTCATGTATTTTTGCTGTGCATAACATGGAGGACCACGTGTCTGGGCAGCGAGGACGGCAAGCACTCGTGGGGGTGAGTGAGGATGCCCGTTGACCTGGACCCTACCAGTTCGACACAGTTTGCTCAACCTGGTCACATCAAGGGTTGTAAAAAAAAATGCAAGTGTACATTGGGGCAACTGGGCAAACGAGAGTTGGGACGACACATCATCGTTGTGCTTGAGCAGCGCTTATGCATTACCTGGTTGTTGCTTACGGGTTTTAATATTTGTCCTTGAGTTTTTTCCTTCCTTACGTGTTGCTTCTATACAGATGGAGTGGTACCTTGCACCTTCCGGTGGTCTCCCGTTTTTTTTTTTTTTTTTTTTTCAATGTATGTACAAACAAGACTGCGAAAGCACACTTGGTGTGTCAATTCCGTGGGTAGGAGATGCACAAAAAAAAAAAAAAAAAAAAAAAAAACTACACACGTTTGCATATGTACATTTGTGTACTCTTATATATATTCACTCACATAAGGATACACGTACTGCGCGTGAAGGTGTTTGACATGACTTTTTTTTTTTTTTTTTTTTCTGTGTTTTTCACGTGTGTTTATATGTATGTGGGTTTGCGCGTGAATATACAAGTGTCTGCTTCTTTAAAATGGTAAAACGCTGTCCCCTTTAGAATGATATATATGTTTTTTTTTTAACACAAAAGCGGGAACAAATTATATTTGCAAAATAGGCGAGAAGAGAAAAGAAGGAAAAAAAAAAAAAAAAAAAAAACCAATGAGACAAATGTAGACACTACATAAGTATGGGAAAAAGCGAAAGAGAAATGTGTAAATGTGTATAAATGCGTTTATTTTATTATTATTTTTTTTTTTTTAATTTCCATCCTCGTTACGTCTACTCCATGGATGAAATGTGTCCCACGTGTACAAACGGAGATAGCGAACTTTTTTGAGTAAAAAAAAAAAATGGGAAGAAAAAATTGATGAGATAACTTTTGTCCTATGGCGTCTCACCGTGAGGAAAAGCGACATGGAAAGATTTAGCGAGTTCGAAGCAATCGGTTCGCTTCGCAATTTGTGTAAATGCAAGTAATTTTTATGTGCATTTCTTACGGTGCCACAATAGGTTTTGTGTATGTCTGTGTGGGTTTCCCTTTTTTGGGTCAGTTTGCTTGGGAAGTGCGTGCTTGGACAGGGGAGAGAAATATTATGCCCTTTCGCGATACTGCAGTTTTGCTCTTTTTTTCCCCTATGCGATTTTTTATTTTTTGTGGGAACGCATTTCCACACGTGGGGGATGCATCCAAAGTGAGGCTTTTAAAGAGAGGCTTTTTTTTTTTTTTTTGCCCAAACAGCCACACACATTTATGTATATTTGCCGAGCACTCCCTTTGAATGCGCACACGACTTCGGATCCACGCTGTCCATGTGGGAACAACAAAATGGACTTGTCCCCTGCGTACATCCAGAGCAGTTTAAAAAAAAAAAAATAAGAATCGTCTTGTTTATTTTATTTTATTTTATTTTATTCTTTTTCAAACTGTTTACTCATTCATGTGATGTCATTTATAGTAGAACAGAAAGGCCACATAATTCGTGGTTGCTTCGTTGTCGCCACGTGGGGATAAATATAGGGTCGATTTTGTGGTGAGGCTTCCCATCCGAGTCCCCCTCGAGGGAAAGGATTGCGCTAGCCCACTAACATACACGAAGAATTCCACCCCTTCCACTTCGATTTCAAAACAGGGTATCTTATCTTTTTTTTTTTTTTTTTTTTTCCACAAGGGGTTCATTATGTAAACATTGGCGTGGTCAAAATTGGTACATATAGGGCAGGGGGAATAAATACATTGTGTGTTCTAATTGGACAAACATTGTTTGGTGGGCAAAAGAATGAGGGGTGTAGCTGAAGGGTGTGCTATGGGCGGGAGGGGGCTGCACAAACGATGAACACGTTTTAAAAAGCAACTCGTTCGTCACTGTGTTTTAACGCGGGGGTGCTACCGAGAGGACTTGGCAATACCTGGCTACGCGAGTACGTACCTAGGCATGAGTGCGTGCACATATACATATGTATATTTTTATTTTGTCCCTTTACACCTCTTCTTTATTCATGCGAACAGTCGGAAAATATACCTCTTATCTGGTTTTAAACTTCCACCAGGGGTTCCCATTTGTGCGCCATCTCGTCCAAGCCTTACGCATCGAACATACATAAGTCTATGCATACGCGTATATACACGTTACTATACATACCCATTTCGCATGGCTCGTGTGGGTATGATGCGTTTGCTTTCTGCTTGATACACTGGGCAAACTTGGCAAAAGCATCGCATAGCTTTTTTCCCCAATGGGTTTTATTCACCAAGTATTAACTCCATTAATGCTGGTAAAAAAAAAAATAAAATAAAATAAAAAAATAACTGGCACATACTTTACCGTATTGTTATTATCCATAAGCCACCAGCTCGAACCTCACTTATTGTCCCTCCTATTTTAATTCTTAAAAAAAAAAAAAAAAAAAAAAATATTCCGCTTGTCCCCTAACTCGGTACACGCCAAAAAGTCAAATGCGTCATTTGACAAACGAACAGCCAGAAGCACATACGCCACCCAGGGAATAAATGCACGAACCGGAAAGCATCCCAAATCAGCCAAACAGGAAATAGCCATGCAATGAGGGGGAAAATCCGCTATACATCAATGCACAAAAAAACGGTCAAACCGTGTACAGGCAATGTGCAGGCCACGAGTTCATCACTGCAACGATTGATGAACACCGCTATATATACATGATCAAGCAAATATGCGATTATGGTCATAAGCCAAACGCCTCTTTATAATCATACAACATTTTTTGCGACACGCCAATTCGCGATATGCCTTTTTTTTTTTTTTTTCCGCTTGTTTGCATTCGCATAAGTTCGTATGAACACTTTTCCAAGCTACATTTCTTCCTTGCCCTTTTGACGTTTCTTCTCCAACGATGCGGAGTTTCTCTCCTTCGCCCTTTTGTAAATTAGAAGAATGACTACCAAACTGTTCCAGTATTAAGTCCTCATCTATACAATTCAAAAACGAGCAAAAGATCACCCTCATTCGTCATTTGAAAAACACGTGCCCTACGCGGAAAGGGGAAAAAACGGAACACGCGGAAAAGCGAATAGAGACCGGCAGGCACTAAACCGCAACTGTAGCTAATGCCGAGAATACGATAGAACTTGCAACCCCCCAAATAGAGTTAAAGAAAATAATAAATTCATTTTAGAAATGCTAAACGATATTATATTTCAAGTTATAATTGCTTCTTTTGGAGTCACCATAGTCAACAGCGATAAAATAAAATTTCTTCAAAAGTTCAGTAAGCAACGAGGAGACATCATGCGTCGCTACTAGAGTGTTATGCGATTGTGCAGAGTTCCCAGATCTGCTCGGCCTTGGACAGTGGGAGTCCGTGAGGGCGGGGAACTTGAGTTTGTCCCCTGCCCGCATCCTTTTTTTTTTTTTTTTTTCTTCTTTGTTACAATACGTGTGCAAATGGGCGAGCACCGTGTTGGAGTGGAGGCGTGTTTATTTTATGTCCATTCTCGTTGAATGGCCTACGACCCGCTCGCGTCGGAAATACAGGCGACGTAGGACCATACATTTGCATATGTATATAACTATATGTTTGTATTTTTTTTTTTTTTTTTTTCCAGGATATGCCATCTACGTTTTAATATTGTCCTTCTTGCTATACAAGGGAATACCCTGGAAGAGGGACAATTTCTACACCTATTTGAACATCACGCCCAATGCAACGAAGCAGGAAATACAGACCGCCTACAGGCAGGCGGCGAAAATATATCACCCCGTAAGGATGCATGCTATACGTCCAAAGGACGAACGAATAGAGAGAGGGGATTGGGCTAAGGGCGTCATTAAGACGATGTGCCCACGTGTTCATTTGCGCTCGCCCGAATATTTTCCTTTCCCATATGATTGACTTTCGCACCACTACGCCCCCTGTTTGCAGGACAAAAACCCGGACGAGTCGGCCGACTCCTCATTTATAAAGTTAAAACAGGCATACGACATCTTGACTGATGACATGAGGAGGAGCAACTACAACCGATTTGGGGACTACAAGAATGGTAACGTCTGCGAGGCGATGCGTTTAACCACCAGTTGTGTGTGTAACAGATTGGAGATGCGTGTACCGTTCAGCTAGCTGGCTAGCTTTTTTTTTTTTTTTTTTTTTTTTTTTTTTTTTTTTTTTTTTTTT
>NW_012192595.1:153982-154823 GCF_000956335.1 Plasmodium fragile | reverse complement strand
TAATATGCATAACTTTTCCTCTTTTACATTGCCTGTTCAGGTGAAGTTGACGACAATACGGCCACACTGTTGATATGTCTTTCGTTGGTCCAGAACACCATGTTTTTCATCATAGGATATTTTTTATCGTACCCACGCAAACTGGTGTTTGCAAGACAAGTGAGTTTGCTGTCATTTTTCGTGGCACGCACATGGGTTGTAATTTTCCACCATACAGTTTCATTAGTGCAGTGGGGACATTTCCGTGCTTGCTTTTGCATACATGGGCATATATATACATATTTTTTTTTTTTTTTTTTTTTTTTTTTGAAGATATGCCATCTACGTTTTAATATTGTCCTTCTTGCTATACAAGGGAATACCCTGGAAGAGGGACAATTTCTACACCTATTTGAACATCACGCCCAATGCAACGAAGCAGGAAATACAGACCGCCTACAGGCAGGCGGCGAAAATATATCACCCCGTAAGGATGCATGCTATACGTCCAAAGGACGAACGAATAGAGAGAGGGGATTGGGCTAAGGGCGTCATTAAGACGATGTGCCCACGTGTTCATTTGCGCTCGCCCGAATATTTTCCTTTCCCATATGATTGACTTTCGCACCACTACGCCCCCTGTTTGCAGGACAAAAACCCGGACGAGTCGGCCGACTCCTCATTTATAAAGTTAAAACAGGCATACGACATCTTGACTGATGACATGAGGAGGAGCAACTACAACCGATTTGGGGACTACAAGAATGGTAACGTCTGCGAGGCGATGCGTTTAACCACCAGTTGTGTGTGTAACAGATTGGAGATGCGTGTACCGTTCAGCTAGCTGGCTAGCTTTTTTTTT
>NW_012192595.1:149761-150897 GCF_000956335.1 Plasmodium fragile | reverse complement strand
TTTTTTTTGAAGATATTTCTGGTGTACAACATAGCTTGCTTCTGCTTCGAGCTGCAGTTCCGATTTATCGAAGACGACACGACTTTCGACTGGCTACCCTCGATAGGATATCTACTGCCATATGAGAAAATAAAATTACTTAGGATGTTATTCCCCATTGTTTTTTTTATCAGCATATGTTCCTCAGCGTACGCGTACACAGACAGAAATGCTACGTTGATTTATTTAATGCGATCCATTTTGGCCACGAACAGAATCGTCTTCGAAAGATCAAATGACGTCGTCGATTCGACTAACTATTTAAAGAAAAATGGAGAACAGCTCGTTTACAAGTTACAGGAAATGAGGAAAGCAGTTGAAGATGGTAAATATGCGCAGGCAAAAATAAAAGACAAGGAACAGAAGGATGAAACAGAGTGCTTGGAAGATGGCAAAAAGGACCCCAAGGACCAACATAATGCAGACGATAAGCTGCGAGACAACGTGAAGGAGTTTGCCTTAACCCTTGATTCGCACCAAATGGGCCTACTTGAAAAGTGCTTTGAAATGATGAAGAATAAGAACAGCAAGGATAAGAAGAACCAGAAGAAGTCCTGGTTCGAGTTCTTCTCCATGCAAATGATCTTCGGCATTATATTCGTGTATATCTGGTTAACCTCGAAGTGAAGGCAAGTGGGAGTGGTATAAAAGGTAGAAGTGAAAATCGGAAGGAAAAATCGGTAGTAAACCGTAAATAAACCGTTAGCGTATTGCTAGCGAGCCGCTGGCCAGCCCTCGGTGATGCCCACTTCGCAGCTTTGGCGCGCCACCCTGGAAGTCAGCCAAGAATTAAACGAGACGATGCGTATCGATCTGATTATACAAAACGAAACAGTGGAACCACGTTATAAAAATTCAAAAGCAGGCACATTTTTGTGCGGCGTGTGTTTATATGTAGGAAAAATTAAGCACGCGTCAAAATTCGAATTGGAGAAAGGAGGAAGAAACGGTAAAGATAAAAAAAAAAAAAAAAAAAAAACAATCCCAGTAATTTTTTTTTTTTTTTTTTTTTTTTTTTTTTTTCCACAAGGGGTTCATTATGTAAACATTGGCGTGGTCAAAATTGGTACATATAGGGCAGGGGGAATAAATACATT
>NW_012192595.1:144506-146681 GCF_000956335.1 Plasmodium fragile | reverse complement strand
AAAAAAAAAAAAAAAAAACAATCCCAGTAATGACTTAACAAACAACCCCCCTATTTGTATCCCTTGTGAATGCTGCATGCACCTAAATGGAACACTTTGGCGTTTTAGTGATAGTACAAAGTGGTCCCTTTCATATGAATATAACTATATGTGTGTATTTTTTATTTTATTTTATTTTTTTTAAATAGCTCATGTGTTCGCACCCATATACGTGCACGCCGCGCAACACTTACATCATTATCAACTGTGTGCCCTTCCCTTTGACTCACCCACCTACCAGGGCACGTTTACGTGCGTGTGCATCTCCCTAGGTAGGCCTGTTTTTGTATGCTTGAATATCAACTTAGTTGGGTACATATATGTGTATCTGTGTTCATGGCAGGTGCTGCGCCATTTTTAAATATTCTCCATTTTTAAGTCAGCCTTGTAAAGCAAAGGCGGCAGTATAAGTTCCTCCACGCGCTATGTAGATTATGTGGGAGCTCAAACTGGCATACGTGTGATGTGCACTGTTTATGTGTTAAATTGTTGAATTAAAAAAAAAAAAAAAAAAAATGTTGTGGCTTACAGGGCGCATGTTGTAATTTGGCCCCAGGGAGGAAAACGAGAAAAAGTGACCGTGTCCTCCAGAAAGGAGCCCAAGCGGTCATCCCCCATTAGGGGGTCTTCCTACGGAGGAGTGTGTCACATGCCTTCGCAAAAATTCACACCATTTTGTTATCATATAGCTACCCCCATTATGCCATTGAAAAGCTGTCACTCGTACTAATCGAATAAATAGTTCTGAATTGGCCATTCGTGAAAAACCCCTTGTGCGTCTCATCAGGCAGGCTGTCCATGGGACCGTTAAAGGTATTCTCGCCGTAAGAGACGTTTTGAACCATGCAAGAGTCATTCACGTAAGGGGTGTACGGGATGACATATATCGGGGGCGGGTTGCAAAATCGACTGCAGTAATCTTCGCTTGGTTTGTTGAAATGGACAGTAGACAAGCCGCTCGTCAAGCATGGGGGCAAGTTGCTGGGCAGGCCGCTTGTGAAATTTCCCGCCAAGCTGGAAGGTAAGGTAGTGGGGAAACCGCTCTGTGATTTGCTCGCCACTCCGACTGGCGAGTTCCTATTCCGCCGTATGATCGACTTGGACAGCTTGAGCGCGTACACGTACATCTCCTTGTCATTGCCGGAAAGCTCCATGGAGTCGATGTACCCACACAAGGCTAGGTTCTTAAAGTTGCCGAATAATTTTCCCAACCGAGAATAAATCATAAATGTATGAAACAATCTTTTGCCACTGAGCAACTCAAACAAGTCATCGCAGAAGTGGTTGCAGTTTTTACACACAAAGTTGTAGGTGTTAGGTCTGTATATTTTTCCGAGGGCGTTTAAAATTTCAGCAAACTGGGCATACGTTATGTCCACGAAGGTCAGTTCATAGCTCTTGCAGTACTGCCCGATGGTCGACCTCTTGGGCTTGCATGTCGTGATTCCGTCCATGGAGAACGTGTACTCGTTCCCGAAAACTTCGATTCCTGGGGCGGGGTTCACAGTGGCGCAAATGGGGTAGGGCGCGTGCAGCGATTAAAGGGGTGGAGCGGTTAAATCGAGTAAACAAGTTAAAGCGAGGTGTACGTGTACGCACTATTCACCACAGCGCTGCGCACATTCGCAACTTGCGAGGACGCAGCAGACTGGCGACTTACCCGTGTGGCGCACATTTTTCAGAAAGAAGGGAACATCTAGGGTGTAGGTGTGCAGCCAGATATTCATTTATATTTTTTGCAGTGTGCACTGGTCTGTTATGGCTAAGTCGAAGCGAGCATGTGGACGCATGCGCTTTGCTGCTATGGCGAACTAAATTGGGCGACAAACGGTTACAAGGGGGGGAAAAGAACAGAAGAAGAAACATAGCAAAGCATAGTAACGGTCAGCCAAAGTAATGGTCCTAATTTGTGCATTTTTCTGTTCTCCAATGAAATAATTACAATTGAGGTGGTAGAACAATTTTGCTAAAACAGTTTAAAAAAAAAAAAAAAAAAAAAAAAAAAGATATACACACAGGGAATTTTTTTTTTTTTTTTCCACCTTTTCCTTGGTAACTGGCCGATCATTCAGATTTTTTCACAGTTAAAAGGTTAACATTTTTTTGTTAAAAAAAAAAAAAAAAAAAAAAAAAAAA
>NW_012192595.1:140174-143356 GCF_000956335.1 Plasmodium fragile | reverse complement strand
TACAGGGCGCATGTTGTAATTTGGCCCCAGGGAGGAAAACGAGAAAAAGTGACCGTGTCCTCCAGAAAGGAGCCCAAGCGGTCATCCCCCATTAGGGGGTCTTCCTACGGAGGAGTGTGTCACATGCCTTCGCAAAAATTCACACCATTTTGTTATCATATAGCTACCCCCATTATGCCATTGAAAAGCTGTCACTCGTACTAATCGAATAAATAGTTCTGAATTGGCCATTCGTGAAAAACCCCTTGTGCGTCTCATCAGGCAGGCTGTCCATGGGACCGTTAAAGGTATTCTCGCCGTAAGAGACGTTTTGAACCATGCAAGAGTCATTCACGTAAGGGGTGTACGGGATGACATATATCGGGGGCGGGTTGCAAAATCGACTGCAGTAATCTTCGCTTGGTTTGTTGAAATGGACAGTAGACAAGCCGCTCGTCAAGCATGGGGGCAAGTTGCTGGGCAGGCCGCTTGTGAAATTTCCCGCCAAGCTGGAAGGTAAGGTAGTGGGGAAACCGCTCTGTGATTTGCTCGCCACTCCGACTGGCGAGTTCCTATTCCGCCGTATGATCGACTTGGACAGCTTGAGCGCGTACACGTACATCTCCTTGTCATTGCCGGAAAGCTCCATGGAGTCGATGTACCCACACAAGGCTAGGTTCTTAAAGTTGCCGAATAATTTTCCCAACCGAGAATAAATCATAAATGTATGAAACAATCTTTTGCCACTGAGCAACTCAAACAAGTCATCGCAGAAGTGGTTGCAGTTTTTACACACAAAGTTGTAGGTGTTAGGTCTGTATATTTTTCCGAGGGCGTTTAAAATTTCAGCAAACTGGGCATACGTTATGTCCACGAAGGTCAGTTCATAGCTCTTGCAGTACTGCCCGATGGTCGACCTCTTGGGCTTGCATGTCGTGATTCCGTCCATGGAGAACGTGTACTCGTTCCCGAAAACTTCGATTCCTGGGGCGGGGTTCACAGTGGCGCAAATGGGGTAGGGCGCGTGCAGCGATTAAAGGGGTGGAGCGGTTAAATCGAGTAAACAAGTTAAAGCGAGGTGTACGTGTACGCACTATTCACCACAGCGCTGCGCACATTCGCAACTTGCGAGGACGCAGCAGACTGGCGACTTACCCGTGTGGCGCACATTTTTCAGAAAGAAGGGAACATCTAGGGTGTAGGTGTGCAGCCAGATATTCATTTATATTTTTTGCAGTGTGCACTGGTCTGTTATGGCTAAGTCGAAGCGAGCATGTGGACGCATGCGCTTTGCTGCTATGGCGAACTAAATTGGGCGACAAACGGTTACAAGGGGGGGAAAAGAACAGAAGAAGAAACATAGCAAAGCATAGTAACGGTCAGCCAAAGTAATGGTCCTAATTTGTGCATTTTTCTGTTCTCCAATGAAATAATTACAATTGAGGTGGTAGAACAATTTTGCTAAAACAGTTTAAGAAAAAAAAAAAAAAAAAAAAAAAAGATATACACACAGGGAATTTTTTTTTTTTTTTTCCACCTTTTCCTTGGTAACTGGCCGATCATTCAGATTTTTTCACAGTTAAAAGGTTAACATTTTTTTGTTAAAAAAAAAAAAAAAAAAAAAAAAACAATTATCATGGACAATGGAGGAGGGTGTAGAGGAAAAACATTAGTTCGTACAAATTGCTATACCATCGTGGATGTCTCTAACACCTAGCCTCTTTCGCAAACGCAGTTTGAAGAAATGTGAAATGGTGATGTGACAAGTTGTACACCCGGAGTTTTGCTTCCGCTGTTCCTTCACGGTGGGGGGAAAAAAAAATATTTTTCTGCTTTTTTGCCATTTTAATGTGACGCCATTTTTATAGGCTGCCTTTTTGCGTTTTTTTTTTTTTTTTTTTTTATCTAACCAAGCGGTGCACATTCGCGAAGGAAAACTATACACAATTGCACAGCTGCATGTGTATACAAGTAAACAGATCTGTTTGCAGTTTTCCCAGCTGGGTTTATTCACTCATGTCTTATTTTTTTTGCCCCAAGCGTAATGTTGCCCCCGTCAGAGGTGTGTCCTAATTTCCCTGGCGTGAAGTCACTTTTTATTTTCATGCCTTTGTAAATTAGGGAAATTGCCCTGGCGCATGTTGCAGCCTTCCCAAAAATAGCAGCATGATCTCTTTGCCACACCAGGGTACACAAGGGTGCTGATGGCTGGTAACGTTCTTCTTTTTTTTTCTTTCTTTCGCCAAATGGTGTAGGAAAAAAATAGACCAAAAGGGTGAATCCTAATTTGAACGGATGGTGCCGAATATAACACAGAATTATGTCCTGTGCACATGTGTTTATATTTTCAAATCTGATTTTTTTTCTTTTGTGGAAATGCAACGGGGTTGCTCTCTGTACGTGGTGATAGGAGGTAACACGTGGGCCACTGCCAACTTAGGAAGGGGGAAAACGGCGTGAAGCAACACCCCTTTTACAGAGCGTAATTACTCCCATAAAAAGGGCGCGTAGAAGGAAAAAGGGAAAAAATCGTTCTCAGCGAGCTCATTGGGAAAAGTTGCACACATCAAGGGGACATCATTATTCTTCTCACTTAACCTTTAGTAAGCATTCCCCAATTCGGATAAAAAAAGAAAAAAATAGGGCATAAAAACGAAATTGGACGCTTTTCACTTTTGTAAAAATGTGCGAATTGTTTGTGTTGCCACCCCGCTGTTTTGTGTTCTTTTCTTTTTTTGTCCCAATTTTGTTAAGTCTAACGTTATCTTAGCGAGCGCACATGCTAGGCAGACTCAAGTTCGCATTTAATACACCGCAGAGACAAGACAACTTAAAAATAAAAAATAATTTAGTACACGCCACATTGTACGTACGTATGTGCGCATTTAGGTGGGCTTTTTTTATTTGCCTGGTCATGCAAACGACTGCTACAAGAATGCACAAATTGCTTTTTTTTTAATTGCTAGCTATTTAGTGGGCGCAAAACGACCGCAATTCGCCTGCACATGCAAGCTCTCCTGCGGCGTTGCTTAACAAGTGCATGCACATATGCACCAATTATGGGAATAACAGAGAGCTATTTTACATGCACTGTTCACATTTTTTTTTTTTCACATATACATAAATGTCTGTCTTTACATGTTTTAGATTGCAATTGCTGTAAATCCGTGAATTCATCAAAAATGGCTAGTTGAAAAAAAAAA
>NW_012192595.1:112312-138513 GCF_000956335.1 Plasmodium fragile | reverse complement strand
AAAAAAAAAAAAAAAAAAAAAAAAAAAAAGACGGAAATGGGTTGTCTTTTCTGAACAGGTGTAGACAACTGTTTAATTCTGCAACGCTTTTAGGAGGCTACTTTGCAGGAAGAGACTACATGAGGTTATAAAAAGCCGCTTATGCTTGAATGCCCCAGGGAGGCAACAAAAAAAAAAAAAAAAAAAAAAAACTTAAAAAAGGATCAGGAAAAGCTAATCAAAATTTTGCAAAAAGTTTGCATATATTTTTCAAATATAAATAAAAAAAATAATTTTAAAATAATTTTAAAACTATTTTAACAAAACTTTTAAAAGAATTCCAAATTTTTTTTAAGTACAACCGAACTGACACCAAACAAAAACTAATATAAAGCTAAAATAAGGAAAAACTCACATCGAACTTGTAGCAGCATACATACTGCAAACTTACGCCAACTTTATGCCAACCATATATGAAGCTTACACCATACTAATTCAAAGCGGTACATATATCTAACACCAAACCTGCGCCAAACTAAAGCAGACACCACATCAACATATAGGGACACTTTACCCCAAGGAGAGCCTGCTCAACTTGAAGACTCTCTTTAAGGGCTCCCCCTGAGTATCCACACACTTCCTAGGAAGTCCTCTCCATACCAAAAACTTCCCAAATCTGTCAAATTTTTTGTCTAAAAGGAAGAAAGAAAAAGTTTCCTATTTGCCTTTATTTCCCATCCTCAATAATATAAATACGCTGGGAGAAGACCGTCTCCACCCTACAATTCAAGCAACTTCTCTCAAGATTAACTTTTTTCGATTCATCCTTTGTACATTTAGCGGAGGCGTTGTTTTTTTCTTTACTGTTTTTTTCTTTCATTATTTCAATCCTGCTTAACATTTGTTGATTTTGCGTTCCTTCAAAATGGCCTGCACGAACTTCAACTCCCCGTACCAAGCGGAGAAGAGGCGGACCACTGAGGATGTTGAGAACACAAAGTTGGAGAGCGTGAGCGCGGCCATCGACTATCGCGAAATGGGTAAGTGAGAGAGAGCTTTGTCCGCTCCCCAGTGCGCGTGTATGCAGATCTACGCGTGCGCGTGACTACTCCCCCTGTGTGTACCAAGGCTCATTACGGCGTGTCCCCCTCCCCCTCCCTATTTGTAGATTTGATACTTTTCCCTGAGGGGTCATTAAAAAATATCAACAATACCGTTGTCAGTGAGAAGCACTTGGTTGGGAAATCCGTTGCTTTGTTCTTTTCGAACGGGAGTGACCCCAGGTGTAGAGCATTCCTTCCTTTCCTGCAGCAGGTACATGTTTACTTGGCGCGTGGTGCACATATAAGTTATGACACCTCGTCCGCCTTATCATTTGATTCCCCTTTTTTAATCCCCGCCCCCTTTTAGTACTACAAAACCATCAACGAGGCAGGTGGCAGCCAGAAAATTGAAGTAATCTTTGTGAGTACGGACCCGGACAGGACCTCCTTCGAAGACCACAAGAAGCACATGCCGTGGTTGTACATTGACATAGCTGACCCCTTAACAGATATTCTGAAGAAGCATTTCCGAGTGATGAACCCATACGAAGTCCCTTTCTATGGATCAGGGCCAAGAAGTGATGTTCCCTGTTTAATCGTTATTGGTAGTGATGGGCGCGAGGCACAGCTCCTGCACATTTGCAGTGGAAGGGACGAAGGAGAAAAGGGCATTTTGCGATGGGACTACAGGAATAATGTGTACTCGTTGAATAAAAGGGAGTCTTCCTTCTGATTGGGGTCCGCTCACGCGAGGGGAGTTTTTTTTTTTTTTTTATTTTTGTGGAGCTTATTACAGCTTTGTGTTAGTTTGCTTCTCTTCGCACATGCAGACAGATATGGAGTTGGGATGGGGCAACGCGCCCGCGTGGGGCATATATACTGCCATTTGGACTTGATATAAATGGCCTGTACTTAAAAATATTCGCGTTACACATTCCTCGGATGTAACGCGTCTTCGAAGTGAGCAAATATACGCCCCTCTTTTCTGTGCATGTGAGTGTTTCCGTCTACATATAAAAGCGTATCAGTCTGCGTTGCGTTGTGCTTCTTTTATTTTTTTTTTTTCACCTGTATACGTTTTTACCGTTCATTCGAGTGCTGTTCGTTTTGTGGCACTTTTTTTTTTTTTTTTTTTTCTTTTTTTGATTCGTGAAAAGTGCTAAATTGAGTTTTAAAACGGGAGACCCTTCCCTTGAGGGGCTCAAATATTTAAAAAAAATATATACATAAAAAAAAAAGGAAAAAACATTACTGGGGAGGAGGCTACAGCTTTGGGGGGATTTACATGCAAGGAAATCCCTTCGCAAAGAGCTACGCCCCTTGTGCGGCTGCTAGCGCGCAAGTCCAGCCAAGCGAGGTGCTTGAAACGATGCAATTAACCGGTGCACCAAGATATGCACACTTGTCCAAACAGTTACGCCAAAAAAAAAAAAATGAGAGTACATGGGCTCGGTGAGGGGTGTGTCGGGTTGGGTGATCCTAGCGGGATGTGTCTTTTGTCCCGATGCGGTAGGGCAGTGCAGCTGTCAAGTGTAGCGGTGGAGAAGTGTATACATAACCTTTTGCGCATGCCTAAGCTGCACCCCTATGTGTGCATTTTATTTTGGCCACACCTGCCTCGACATTGGTTTCTCCTCTCCCCCTCTCCGTGAGTTTCCCTGGGGGTGACCACATGAGTGCCTTTTGCATAGCCACACAAATTCCATGTGGAGTTCCATTTGGAGTGCCGTTATGTTCCAACTTCTGGCTCTTTTTCCCTCCCCCATTTGTTTCCCCCCTCTGCATCACCCCGTGATGCTAAATTAAGCTACTCAAGCTGAGTGTAAGGTGACCTTGGCTCACATGGGGGATTTTTTTTTTTTTTTTTTTTTTTTTTTTATTTCCCTTTTCCTATCCCACACCTTTATACCTTTATGATGACTCTTTTGCATTCTCCCTCATTTTTGGTTGTTCCCTATCATGCTAGTCCCTATCTCTTTTTCTTTTTTTTTTAGCCGAGTGGTGGGGCTGACTTATCCTGATTGCAGCAATTGCTGATTTGATTTTTTTTTTTTTTTTTTTTATATTTTTGTTCCCGTGTGTGTGTTTTCCCCTCGAAGCGCTCCCTCTCTTTGTGGGTTTTGGCAAAGAGCCTCGAAGGGGAGTGTAGCAGTGGCGCGGAGGGTAACTCTCAAGCGAACACGTGCACATAGCACATACAAATATAAGAAGGCGTATATAAACGTGATCACACACAAGTACACAACTAAAAATTATACGCACGCATGAGTGTGGCCGTGTGTACACAGTTGTGCGTATAATTATTATTTGTGGGAGGCAGACACAAGCGCTAAGTAGCTAGAAGGATAGTTCGCTTAGGCAAAATGGCAGAGAAGGGCAGGAGGCGCGTTTGTTACGTCCCACCCTGCTGGGCGTTGCCCCTGTTGGTCTTCCTCTATTGGGGTTACTACTCTTTTGTTAAAGGCTCGGTTTGGGAAGGCGTCTCAGATGAAGAGGCCAAAAATGTGAAACACTTAACCCACGAAGTAGAGTTACAAATATACAGTCAACACACACCAAACTGTATAGCTCTGTTTTGCAACAAGGAGGAAGTGGCATGCAAAGATGTGTACAAAGAATTTGTGAAGGCAGCAAATGAGATAGCCAGTGATGAAATCGCATTTGTGTATGTGGACACCGTCCCACTGAAAAAAACGGCAGACAATTTCGATATTCAAAAAGTGCCAAAAATTCTGACCTTTAAAGATTTTGATCCAGAAAAAGGATATACCTTTGGGCAAAAATATACAAAAGAAAATATTGTGGAATGGTTTAAATTGCTTCCCATGCCATCTATAGAGGTGATGGAGAAGGATCATGTTGAAAAATATGTTGAGATGCAAAAGAAGAAAGGTTATGCTAGTATTATTGCTTTTTGTGTAAAAAATTCTGACCATGTTCATAAGTTTTTTCATTTTGGGGAAACACACTCATTGCCTAATTTAGCTGTGGGAATGGTGTATATCGATCAGGAGACTGATGCAAAAATTGAAATAAGTAACGGACCAGGGGCTACCATTCCAGAGGGCAACACAAAATATAATGATGTGTACAAACCGGACAACAACGTTTGGGTGTCCAATGACATCCTTACCTTTGCTAGTGAGTACATGGCGCAGTTCCCTGTGATTATCAATTATAAGAGGAGCTTGTACAAGGCACAGAAGGGCGAAATTTATGTCTACCTGTACAGCCACTTTGGGTTCTACTCGGACGCGCTGTACGTGGAGCTGGCCCCCGTCATACGGGCGCACCACCCTCAGGTAAGCTCGTGTGGTTTGCGTGCGCTCACTCCGCTGCACCGCGTCAACCACTTCAACGATACACCCCTTCACCGCTTCTCCCCTTCACCCATACACCCCTTCACCGCTTCTCCCCTTCACCCATACACCCCTTCACCGATACGCCCTGTCACCGCTTCTCCCCTTCACCGCTTCAACCACTTAACCGCTTTACTGCAGCTCCGTTTCGTGTTCCCCAAGAGCGAGGAGGTGGCCGAGTTGCTGGGCACCGAGAAGAGCGGCAATTTGATCCTCTTCGTGGACTACCGAGACGCGACGCTGGACGTCCTCTTCGGATTACTCAGGCCCAAGAAATATATAAAGCAGTTGGACAGCGAAAAAATAAACGCGGAAAATCTTTCCCAAGCTATCACCCAATTTTATAACAACGAACTTGCTCAAATAAAAAAATCACAAAAAGAAGTAAAAAGAAGAGAGCAACAAAACTACCAAATTGTATGTGCTAATAATTTCGACACACTTGTGTTGGATCCAGAAAAAATCGTTTTAATTTTTTATCATGTAGAGGGATGCAAAGAATGCAAGCCTCTTTTTTCTTTCTGGTCCCGTGTCTCCAACTTTTTTCACTTGGAGAATAAATATAAAAATGTCTTGGTGGCCACCATGGATGCAAAGTTGAACGACATGACTGATGAGTCGGTTGACTTTTACCCCAGCGTGGCCATTTACCCAACAGGTAAGGCACGCGCGGCAGGCGTGACAGGCACGACATGCACGACAGACGCGACTTTTTGCTGGCCATTCTTCGAGAGCGACTGGAGGTGATGGTGTAGCTACAACGCCTCTTTGTCCTTCAGACGAGCACAGTGAGAACCGCGAATTTAGTGAAGAACGGAGGCATTTATTGTTCTTCCTTCCCCGCACATTATTCCTTACCGCATTTGTCTCTCCTTTTCATTCTCCCCCCCGTGCGCAGGCTTAGACAAACTGAAAAGGAAAAAATTTCTGCTCTTTCCCCTCAAGTTGGATACTCTGATCGACATGGTGGACGAGATGTTGGAAGTGGAGGAGGACCTGTGATGCAGACCCTACAGGGGGAGTGCCCGCTCCTGATATTTCCCCCCACGTCAGCTGCAAAATATGCTTGCCATTTTGTTGCCATTTATTTGCCTTTTTTGGGTCACCTTTTTTTGGGCCACCTTTGTTGCGTTTTTTTTCTCTTTTCTTTTTTCTCTTTTTCGCCCCCCAAAAAATTAACCCCACGCGATGTACACCCCTGGAGAAGAAGGAGAAAAAAAAAAAAAAATTCACTCAACGCATGCATCGTCTGGAACTGCGCTGGCCAATTTTTTTTGATCCCTTTCCACCCACCTGTGCTGCTTCCTGCAGATCTCGCTCAAGCCGCGGTTTTTTCTGTCGCTGTTTTTTTCGAAGACGCATTCTGTTGTTGCAACATGTCGCGTGGGTGTGCGCATGTGTGTAGCCGCCAGTATAAGGACACGCGCACGCACGTTTATATGTATATATATATATTTTTTTTTTTTTCACAAGCCTTTGTGAATTGTTACACCCACTTTACACAAATTTTCCTGCACACCCACTCGACTTTGCCTTTTTAACGTAATAAAATATTTGTCCTCAAATATACAGTCCTCGTCGAGTCATTTTTCTCTCTGTTTTTTTTTTTTTTTTTTTTTTTTTTCGTGTCCAAAAAAAGGGGTTCACGAGAAGGGAAAAAAGTTCACAAACGGAGTGATTATTCATCTAGTTGGCGATTTCCCCAACCGGTCGAGCGAATACCCGGGTACCGAACCACGCTCCGGAGCACAGACAGGTGGTCAGACGAAGTGGGGCTCACAAAGGAGACTCAACCTTGTCAAGTGGGTAGCGGTCAAGTTGAGCAGCGGTCAAGTGAGAACCGGTCAAGTAACCGAAGCGGTGAAGTGAGAAGCGGCCAAGTAAACGAAGCGGTCAAGCTGGGCAGCGGCCAAACTGAGAACACCCCTGCGCATTTGCACAATGTTGTACCTGACGACGGTGATCAGCAACGCCTGTCTGGCGATCCTGAACTGCGGGCTGTGCCTGTCGGCGACGAACTTAGCGAGAATGATGATACTGAAGGATTTTAAGATATGCCCAGAGGGGCACATGAAGTGCGACAAGGAGAGGTGGTACTTTGTAACCTTCTACTTCACGCTCTACATGAGTGCCTTCTTCGGATGTCTCATTTCTTTATTTTTTAGAAGTGCCAACAGAAGAAAGGGCTTGATGGGTGTGCACTGTCTGTACATTATTGGAAGTTTATTAACAATATATAGTTCCCCTCACATAATTTTATTTTTATTTTCTCAAGCGTTTTTTGGACTAGCCATTGGAGGATCTGTGGTGACTGCATCTTGTTACATTTTAGAGTACACGCCAAAAGAACACCAGAAATTCTATGGGTTCTATATTCAGATTTTTTTCGCACTAGGGTTATTGATTAGTTATATTTTTGGAGCCATGTATGCAAATATACGTTTTTCCAACCCGAAGACTACATACTGGGTATTCACTGTGTTGTATAAACTCCACTTAGCAATGCCTTTAATCTTCAGTGTGGTGTCGTTGCTGTTATTTTCATTTACCTTTACCCTGGACACACCTCTACATTTGTACGAATCGAAGAAATTTAAAAAATTCGACAAACTAAAGACAAAAATAAATGTACAAGAATTTAATGAAAAGGAAGAATACCACAAAAATGAAAAAACAAAAGAAGTCAGTTTGCTAGGAAAAGATTTAACCATAGTGAATTTTTTTAAAAATGAATTATTAAGGAAGACTTCCTTTGTAGGGATGCTACTCTGTTTTTTATATTCGCTTAATGGATCCTTTTTATTCTTCAATTCCATATTTTCATTTTTCAAGGCCTTCCCTAGTACCATGGCTAATACATTTATTTCAGTGGGTTTCGTTTTGCTTTATTTTATTAGCTCCATCGTTTGTACAAAATTGATTCAGACATATGAAAAGAAAGATTTATTAATTACTGGGTTGGTTGTGCAAGCCATATCAGCAGCATGTTTAGTTGGCTCCTACTTCCTCGATTTTACAAGCCTTATACACAAAATTATGTTAATCGTTTCAATCTCTTCTTATTTTGTGGGCTTGTCCTTAGGGTTCGGACATATGATTTGGACCCATGTATTTGATTTATTTCCCAAGGAGTGTAAAGTTGTGGGCGCTTTTTTTTCCTACTACTCACTCTTCCTTGGAGCCTTTTTCATTTCTGTATTGCTCGAGTTTATAAGTATTAGGTACTACTCCTACCTCTTCATCCTGTGCCTGATTTCCCTCTTTGTGTCCATCGTCTCCTTCAGCAAGTGCTACAAGGACGAAAGGGTCGCCATTGCTAGGCATCCCTCCATGGAGGACTAGTCGCGGGGCGGGGGCAAGATATTACACGCGGAAGAGGGTACAATGGCGAGCTGTCCATGTGTCGATATAACGCCCATCACCCTGAAGAAGAAGGCACATATGGGGTGAACACCTCTCAACTCGCCCGGAGACAGACTCACCAAACGTGCGCATTCCACGCGACTGAACAAGTTTGCAGCAGGGGTGGAGTGAAGGCATTACAAGGACCATGTCCCGTTGGAGACGACACGGAGAACTCATCGGAGGGAAATATGACCAAGAGCGATGTTTATCTCATCTTATTATGGTGTACACGTATAGGCACACTGCGCCATTTTTTTTTTTTTTTTTTTTTTTATGTCCTTCACGGGGGATCCTCATAGGGGGAGTTATGAAGCGGAAGCACCATCATTGCTTTCCCTCCCCCATCTTGTGTTGTCTCCATTATTTTTTTTTTATTTACCTTCAATTTTACATTTTTCCTTTACCAAACTTTCCATGTGTGCACATCCCTTCCAATTATGGTTGGTGTTTCTCGCTCCATAGGGGCACCAACACCTTGAACAAGAACCTCTTTTTTTCTTCTTTTACATCTGTTTCTTTTTAATAACAATTTGTTATATAAGTAGTGGCCCATTGAGCAATTGACTCAGCTGATTGTTGACTCCGAAAATGACTACCGCGTCGCGAGAGAGGCCTTTCCGTAGGAGGTGTATAGTTTCCCCCTCCAAGCACCACTAAAGAAAAAAAAAAAAAAAAAAAAAAAAAAAAAAAAAAACGCTGCCGGGGGGTGATACTTTTCGGGACGTTTTTTCAGTGATAGAGGAGATTGTTCATGTGTAGATGTGCCACTTTAAACGGGGTATGGGGTACGGGGTGCTCCTGCCCACTCATAAAAGAGGGGGAGAAAAAATATTTTTAAGGTACCCATTTTTTTTCAGGTCCCGCACAGCAGCATGGTCCAACTGTCATCATTCGTAAGGGAAGTGGTGGGGAAGTGATTTTTCCCTTCACATTGTGCCCAAGAAATTTCCTACCATTGGAAGAAATAATATCCCGTGAAAATATGCATAACCTAAAAGCATGTCGTCAACGTGGCTACTGGTCGCCAACAAACTGCAGCTACACCGGCCCTTCACATTTGGGTTTCATGCTTGAGGAAATTGTGAGGGAGCCATGTGGAAGAAGTGGCCAAGAGAGAAAAAGGTGATCCTTCCCCTGCTGATCCTTTTTCTCCTCATTAGCGTACAAAAAACATTTCGGTGTGAAAGTGTTAAACTGGAAAGGGTTCCATTTGATAGAGAGTCCGTCAGGGGATCTTTAAAAAACAAATTAAAAAAATATGAGGGGAGTAAATTGGTACTGGTAAGTAACCTACCTCATTTGTCAGTAACACATACAGAGTTTTTGCGCCTGCTGGACGGGGAAGGGGGTCACCATGTAGGGAAGTTTGTTCGCCTCGGGGGTGGTGGTGGTGGTCATGTACTACTCCCCGCGGACCCCGCCATGTACGATGGGCTGGTGATCATCCTGGATGTCTTGGATGACCAAGTGGTCGAATCTCTAACCAGCAAATATGTGAACAGTTTCAGAGAAAATAAGAAAAACATTTTTTTATGTCTCAATAGTGTTAGCGGGAAAAACGGGATACAATTCTTAACAGAGTTACATATTCAAGTGTATGCAGGTGGACTATACGTGAAGGACCCCTTTGGAATGGCATCAGGAAAAGGGGTGGAAATGCCTGAGGGGAAAAGCAACTTGGGGGGGTGCGCTTTCTACACAGGAGAAATAATACGAGACACACCAATCGTTGTTAACCCTTCCGGAGGGGGAAAAAAGAAAAATTTACTCTTCCAAGGCACAGCACATGTCATGATGGAAAAAACAAACAACATTCTCGAAATCGTAACTTGCACAAAGACATGTCTGCTGTATGATAAAAATGACCATGTGGTGAAAAAAGCAAAACAGGGAACAGATTTATCTTTAGTGTCTTCCAGTCAGTGGGACAATAACTCACGCTGTGTTTTTTCATCCTCAAGTGAAATTTTCTCCGACCTTTTTTTTCACATAAATGGAGAAAATAAAAAATTCGCAAAAGAGATAGTTGCGTGGAATTTTAAACAGAGTGGCATCGTCGGATACGATAAGTTTAAACTGTATGCAGTTGGAGGAAATATGGACCATACAGGAGGAGGGGACCTCTTAGGGGGGGATCGCATAGGGGCTACTCCCTTTGTCGCTAACGATTTAATTCACCTGTCCATTGACCTTTACGAACTGAAGAGCAACTTCTGGGTCCCCTTCAAACGGAGAGACATTCAATACGAACTCGTCAAAATGGAAATTCAAAGAAGAGATTTTTTAAACCTGTACAAAAATGCGGACAGTCCAACGTACTACACAAATTTCCATTTACCAAACGAACATGGTGTGTATAAAATAAAAATATTTTTTCGCAGAAAAGGCTACAACATTTTAAATTTGCATTTTTTCCTCCCCGTTCGATCTCCCCTGCATTATGATAAGAACAAAAAAGTGCAATTTGCGTTTTATCCATTTTATACGTACATTTATCTGTCTCTTTTGTGTTTTTTTGTTTTCATTTTGCTCATTATGTTTGACGATTCGCGGGGGCCCACCGAGGATCACGGTGAAGGGAGCCACGGCAAAAAGGACAAAATGGACTAGCATGGTGCCACCTGCTCCCCCATGCGGCAAGCCACAAGTAGGCGTATATATAGGCATACGTGAATGTGGGCCTGTTCCGCTGCAGCATATTGCATAGCCCGTTGGGACCATCCCCACCATTGCGCGGTTTTGTTTACGTGTACGAATGCGCATAATTATTATGTTCATATGTTCATTCGTTCATATGCTTATTTTTTTATGTTTGTGTTTTTTCTTTGTTTTCCACCACCTCGGCGTAACTACAACGTGCGCGTGACAAATTTCGTTGTCGTGTTGACCAACCCGGGATGAAACACAAACAACGGCAATTTATTCGTGTTCACTCCGAGAGAACAAACCGGCGGTCCGCAAACAAGGCACCGATAGGAGAAGCCCCTTTCAAGCAAAAAAAAAAAAAAAAAAATGCTACCAAATAATTCTGTTCCACCATCCGCGCGAGGAGTAACTGCCCTCCAAAAAGTTACCAATCGAAAGGGGAGGAGACTTAAACGATGATGATACACGTTCTAAGTACAAAATGTTTTATGCGTGCGCATGTTGTTACTGTATCAGACGAGTAGCCAAAATAGCACAGTGATAATTCGGGAGTTCGTCACGCGAACGGAACTCCATAACGAGAGTATACATAGGCCCCCCTCCCTGTCCTCGATGCAAGAATTACAACAAGGAAGGTTCAGCACATAAAAAGAAATCCCCAACAGTCCAATGTGACCACGCCTCCCCCACGTCAACAAACGGAAAACAAGATGAAGTACATTAACAACCTAAAAGAGATTGAAAATAAAATAAAGTCCTTGTGTGACAACTGCGGTGTTGCCCCACCCAAGATACTAATTGTTACCAAATATGTAGGCAGTGAAGAAATAAATAACATTCACGCTTATGACAAGAAGTACCACTTTGGGGAGAATTCTCTGGAAGCCTTGGAGCAAAAGACGAAGCAGTTGCCAGATACCATCAAGTGGCATTTCATAGGGAACCTCCAATCAAAGAAATGCAAAGTCTTGGCAAATTTAAAAAACCTACATATGGTGGAAACGCTAGATAAACAAAAAAAAGCCATCATGTTAAATAATTACTTAAAAAGTATAAACGAAAATGAACAGAGAACCAGTGACAAGGTAAAAAAAATCCGTGTGCTTATGCAAATTAAAACAACAGACGACCCCAACAAAACAGGAGTTGTGCACAACCAATATGATGATATTGAAAGCACAATTCTGTACATTATCAACAATTGTGAATTTCTAATTTTTAAGGGACTCATGACCATTTCCTCGTTAGAAATTTCGAACAGGGAAAACTCCTTCGTAATTTTGAATGATATAAAAAGTAGACTGCTAAGCAATACAGTTATTCGTGATTACTTTCGTGACAGAAAATTTCACATGAGCATGGGTATGTCCGGTGACCTCGAACTAGCTATTAAGCACGGAACAACACAGCTCAGGATTGGGAGCGCCATTTTTGGCTAGCTCGTAGCCCATAATGATCGCCATGATGGTTATTTTTTTTTTTATTTTTTTTTTTCCCCCTTTTTTCACCTGACCCGTTGTTCATACTTTTTTTTTTTTTTTTGTAGCATAACGGCTAGCTACACATTGTGTTACATAATAAAAAAAGGGGGAAAAGGCGCACATGTGTGCAAGCTCTAGATGAAAACTACAAGTCTGTTTATTTGCATATACCCCCCAATCCTATTCTTCACTTTTGAATGTACATAAAATTAATTATCATGTCTCCGCTTTATTTTTGTCCAACCAAATTTGCTTAAAATTAAAAAAAAAAATAAAAGGTACCAAATGGTTTATATGTTAAAGATACGCGTTTGCGTGATAAAATTGGTGAAGTACGATTCTTCGAACAAAAAAAAAAAAAGAAAGAAAGAAAAGATATGCACGTGCAGGCGGGTGAATATAACGCACGCACATATCCACGTATGTGTACACTTAAAAACGGCATGCGCACAACAATCACTTCACGTGCGCAAGCAAAACAAAAAAGACGTTACATTTTAGGCGTAGTATAGTACGGTTAGCTTCGGGTACGCCTGTCCTCTCCGCGTCGACATGTGCACTCTGTGGGTTAAAGCGGCTAAGCATTAAATGAGGGAGAGACGGAACAATTGGGGAAGCCTCACCCCACGGGTACGTCACGAGAGAATTATATACTCGCTGATCTACCACAAAAGAAATATTATCACCACAGGGGATACTACCTCTTCCCCACTCCCTACAAATCGTCAAACACCCACAGCTGCAAAAACTGAATTTCGAATTCCTCGTCATGGGTCAGCAAGTCGTTATCGTATGTACTGCTCCTGCTGGTCTGCCCTTTGCACAAATCGTCATTAATGAGCAGCGAACAGTTATCCCCGCCGCCTATCGTTATCGACCTTTCATCCGAGTAGACAAAATAATTGTTTCGAGTGGTCCAGTTGAACACCTTAATGACCGCATTATCATTGCCACTTTGATTTTTTTTATTGTTTTCGCTTGTTTCGCTATTTTTGGTACCTCCGGGGTTGTTCCCCTTCGGGGGCTGCTTCTTCCCCGGGAGGTGGGTTAAATGCTTGTACTTACCCTCGTTGAGTATTTCTGTACTGCACTGCATGGCGTCCGACGACGCGCCACGGTTTTTATCGTTGTACTGGTAACAGCCCCGAGACGTAACATTATCCTTGTCGTTGTACCCGCCCCTATCGTTACCACCATAGGCGCCACCGCTACACGCCCCACCAACCGTGCTACCAGCCTCTTCATCTTCGCCGCCATCCAAATCGTGCATATCCGTTTTGTATCTATTCATGTAATCGAGGGGAGTGCGCGAGGGGACCTCTTGACCTGCATCGCCCCTAAAGGAGTCCTTCAAGCTGTCTTCAAAATCAGTGCCGGGCTTTTCCTGCGAATTGGACCTCGAATTATTTCCCAGCTTCCCCTCATTGATGTCTGAAGCGATGTTCTTCCGCTTAACCTTTTCAAAGTTCCCTCCTAATGGGTAAAAATTGTCCATACTCTTGTCATAGGCAAAACGGTTTCCATTATTATCCACATTCCCGTCTTCATCTTTTATTTTTCTCTCCTTGTCTCCATGCACGTCTTTGTCCTCTTTTTTGAACGTAAACAAAAAGTTTTCCCCAGAGCCGTAGTAACAATTATCGCAGTGTAATTTGTCCAGGAAGCACCCGAACAATACATTCTCCATATCGCAGATTAACAAAATTACGCTGCCTTTATTGGATACACTCCTGTACAAGGTTTTGAAAGACACCCCGTGTATACTTGAGCAAAAAGCGAGCTTCCATATTTTAATGCTGAGTGTTGGGGGGAGGTAGTAGTTTATCTGCTTAGTCATTTCTTTGGTTAACAATTTTACTGCACCGTTAATGTACTCCAGTTTGGGGACTAATGGTAAATAATTTAAATCCTTAGCATCATTCGCTCCCTGTGTTTTTTTCTTCGATTCTTTGGCCAATAAAGACTGTTCAATAATGCACCTTAACAATTCGTTTGATGTAAATGGCACCGAGGTGATGGTTTTTTTTATTTTGTTTTCTGATTTTCTGACTTCATCAATTTCTTTGATTATCTTTGTTGTGGTTTCGTATGCCTTATTGTTGTTAAAGAATCTGAACAGTACAAAGCTTTTCTCTTCATATTTTTTCTTCGCCTTTTTCTGCCCTTCGAGGTTCGGTCCAGGTTCTCCACCTGTTCCCTTGTTTCCCCAGTGGACCTGGTTCCCCTCAGTGCAAAGGATACCTCCGCAGGAACTGCCGTAGTTGTCCCCGGTGGATGAACTTCGCAATCTTTGATGATGCAACTCGAAGGAAATATTTTTTAGCGTCTTTGAGCATGAGCGTTGTGCCTCGCTCGCAAAGGTGACAGTGTCTTCTCTCTTTATGCAGTTTTCCTCTTTTATTCCACCCGTTTGCTTGAAGTTACTGTTTGATTTGTCCACGTTGGGGAATCCCCCCTTGGACGATGCCTCCTTAGCTACGCTCAAGGAGTCTCTCTTTTGATTTCCCGAAAAAGTGGAATTGTTCCCCTCACCCTCCTTAAAAAAATACCCCGAGTTGGCTAAATTTAAATTATTTTTATAGGTTATATTTGGGTGAGCAGGAATTGCGCTGCTATAATCCGCCTCGTTAATTTTTTGGTAAATTTTTAAATCACTGTCTTGTAAATGCTCCACAATGTTATTCTTTGGAGAGGATATATCAAAATTTAAAAAGCTATTTTTTTTTTTTTTTAAATCATCATTTTCTTCTTCCTTTCTCTGATGGTCTACATTTATGTCATGCTTCGAAACGTCCGAAGAATAATTTGTTCCTCCCAACAGATGGTCATTTTTGTCCTCTAAAAAATGGGACGTGCTTTGAACCAACGGTTGGGCTAAATTTAATACATAGGTCAAACTTCTGCTGAAGTATTTATAGTAGGAAATGCTTTTCTGTTTGTTCCAATCATCCGTGCTCGAGTTGCTATTCATACCACTGTAGCAACTGCCCGTGCTATTTTTCTTTTGCGAGGCATCGTCGCATACTCGGTTGTAAATACTTTTTAACAACACTTGGATAAAACCACAAGTGTCTTCATTGTTACACAGGTAGGTATCCTTCGTGGGAACCACAATATGAGCACATTCATAAATATCGTACAAATCTATAAAAATTTGATACCTGCCAAATCCGTACGTTATCACATTTCTGTCTCTCAGGTCTGGTTCGAATAGCAACGATTCCTTCGTTAAAATTAGGTGGCCGCTTATCGAAAAATTTGTCAAGCAGTATTCGCATTGTTCTCGAAATATGATGCAATTTTTTTTCTCCTTGTCCGTTTCTTCCACTTTTGTACACTTGCTCGAATTCGTAGACACGATTGCGTTGCGGATTATTCCCTTCTCGAACTAGCCAAACGAGGAAAAAAAAAAAAAAAAAAAAAAAAAAAAAAAGTACGATAGTGAAATTATGCTATGAAAGGATTTCCTTTGAAATGCCGTGGTATCATTTATGCACATTGAAGCATGTACGTATTTTTATATACGCGTGCGATTGTGTGTTCAAACATATGCTGCCATGCATGAACGTAGCAGTGTGACACGCCAAATAATTGCATGTAAGCACATGTGTTTACCAGGCCGTTGGCAGGGCTATGTTCGCGCACTTGTGTATGTGTGCTCGTTAAGCGCCTTGGGCCCCTGCCCCCCCCTTGTGTGTGGCGAAAACAAAGTGCCTTCTCTGAGTGTTCCCTGCACGATGCACGTTTTGGGAAGCTACGAGATGGTGGTCATTCTGTCATCAACTCATCGCATGGCATCAATCGAAGGGGACTCACAGGAGTCTGTTTTCTTTCCTTTCAATTTTTTCCTTCCCCATTCGGCTTCCACCCTCTATTGTTGCAGGCGCGACGTGGTAACAGTACGTCGTGATAGTACATCGTGACGGGCGACATAGGCAAAGGTGAACGCGGTGCGCATTTTTACGGAGGGTAAAGGGTGCGACCTTGTTGGTGGATTATGCGTGGCCTATCCACCTGCGCCCATTGGCAACCACCTGGTGGCACAGAAAAATGACGCGGTTGTGGCCTCTCCAGGTGTGCCCTATCCTGGTGTGATACGTCCCCATGCGCGATGCCCAGATGTATATGCAGTGCGTCTTGCTCGCGCGCATAAGGCCCACAAACGATTCTCACAAGCGATTCGCACAAGCGACTACCTCTAATCCTGCGCGCTGAAAATATTTTTGAGGTTGCTCTCAATTAAGCTCTGAATGCTCACCATGTTTGCGTTGATGGACGAGTGATCCGAGGATGTATCGAAAATGGAATCCAGCATGGCATTCAGTTCCTTCTTCTTCTCCTTCGAATTGTCAGCTGGCCCACTCTGCTTGTGCACAGCATCAGTAATCGCGCGCTTTACAATTTTACCATCGCCACCATGGACCACCTTCTTCCTTTCGGTCGCAGCATCGTTCGCTGTGGCAACTGGGTCAAATGTATTATTTTTATTTATGCTGTTCGCATCATGGAGCAGAAGAAAATCGTTCTTTTGAATTTCCTTTAATTGTGTGTTCTTTTTTGCAAGGGCCTTTGTGGTCACCTCGTTCGATGGTGAAGTGGACGCGGTTACACCCTCCCCCTTGGCAGCGCTCTTCTCGTTGAGGCCTCGAATTTTCGTTTTTAAGAGGCGCTCATCGAAGGGGTGTTCATTCGTCTCATCCGTTTCTCCATCGTTATAGCTATCCGTAGCACTGTGAAGTTTTTTTTTTTTTTTTTTTTTTTTCTTCCTTTCCAGGGGTTGGTGTACCATATGTCGCTCATCCGTTTGGCTTGCTTCTCCATCGTCGTCGCCCCACTCTACCACCCCACTGGGTGCGTTCCCTCCATTCGCTCCGTTCGTCCCGTTCGCCAAATCGGAGTGTGCAACATTATGCGTTGTGTGTGTCAATTCGGTGAGATCTGCAGAGGTGTAATTCATCTTATGAGTGACCCATTTTTGTGCCTCCGCTTTTGTAGAATTCTTCTTTTCTGTGTCCAACTCCCCCTCTCGCATGCTCGTTTGGGAAGCGACGCTATCGTCCGAGTCCACATGCATTTCACTGGACAACGTGTCATAGGTACCCGTTTTCGACTCTGTAGTTTCGTTGCTCGGAAAATGGTTCCCTTGCACTTGCTGTGTGGTAGCCTCCCCTTCATTGTCGTGTGTGTAATTTCCCTTTATTGCTTTAAGGGACGTCATTGTTTCTTCCATCTCTTCCATCACGGCCTTCTCTAAATTTTCGTTTTGGTGGTCTTCCCCTCCGCGGGGGGTGGCACTACTCTCCCGATTGGCGCTGTTTTCAGAATTGGCCGCTTCATCCGCACGAGTTGTGTTTACCATGTTAGCTGACGCGTTAGTATCTTCCCCATTCGCATGTAGTGTACTCAGATGTAGGTTGCTTGGCGTCAACTCCTCACTACCCCTTGCTTCATTTTGTCCCTCCAAATGTTTAAGAGCCATTTGAACTATCCCCTCAAGGATGGGATCGGCTAGAAAATCGTCCTGCTTTGAGGTCTTCCACCTTTGTTTTAACTTATCCTTTAATATTGCAAAATGGGTTGATAACGTTTCCCTTTTTGGGGTGCTCCCTTGTTCTAAATGCAACACTTGTTTCTCTTCCGTGTGTCTTGACTTATTTTGTTCTCGGGGTTTATGACTAAGCGGATGTGTGCCATGCGTCCGTTTGGCGTTACCGCCGCTGCTGCTGTAAATGGAGAGGTCTTCTAACGCACTATTGTTAGTAGTAGCGGTAGTAGCGGTAGTAGCGTTAGTAGCGTTAGTAGCGGTAGCAAGAGCAGAAGTTGTGTCCCTTTTCAATAGGCTCCCCTTCGCACTTAAGGCGTCAACTTGGGCGCTGTTCCCGCTGAATAGCTCTTTCATGGCGTTCAGTTCTCGCCGCAATGCGCGGGCTTCTTCACGTAGCTGTTCGTTTCTCTCCGCCAAATCGTCGTTTCTGTCCGCCAAGTCATCATTTCTCTGCACCAGGTCATCGTTCCGCTTTGCCAATTCGTCGCTACGCTTGAGCAGCTCCTCGTTCTGTGCCTTCATCGAGTTGTATTTGTCTTTCAGCTCGTTGTACTCCGTTTCCCAACTCTTCAAAGAATGTTCAATTTTGCGTAAAATATATTTTTTTTTTTTTTTTTCATTTTCCAAATTCTGTTTATAATTATCTACAGCATTTCTCATTTCGACTTCCTCCCTTTTGTATTTCTCACATTCAATTGTTAGAGTCATGTTCCTTTTGGTGAATTCCTCATTCTGCTTCGAAATAATATCTTTCACTTTTTCCAAGTGTGTAATTTTGTTGGCTAGCTGCTGCAGGTCATAGTGATGCTGGTGAGATTCTTCATCTAATTCATTTTTTAAAAATAAATTTTCTTTTCTCATTTTGTCGATATAAACTTGAAATGAATTTTTGTTCAATCTAATTACTTGGTTCGTTTTCATAACCGTATTTTCCAACACCTTTTTTAAGTAGTTTTTTTTTTTTTCATTTTCTTCTTTTTCTTTTTTAATATATTTGTACTCTTCATAAATGTATTGCACATCTTTGAGCAGTTTCTTCATGCGTTTTTTTTCCTTCCCGAGGAGGGTTGTCTCTGCGTCTGCATGATCACCACGTAGTTTTCCCCTCAACTTGTGGAACAACACATCACACTCCTTGTTTGCGTTGCGGGAGTAATCCTCGTCGATGAGTTCAATTTCACCTGTGTATCCTCCCTCACCCTTCAGCACTCTGCCTTTTCCTCCCCTTTCACCTTTACCTGAGCCCTTATCCACAGCAATGTCGTTTTTCATGCGTCTGATTTGTCTGCCCAATTTTTTAAGAACATCCCTTCCGTTGCTTTCATTCGAGTCGACACTTATTAGTTTCTTGGTAGTTGTACTTCTTTTTTGTTTCTTCTTCCCCTCCTCTTCATCATCGCACGCAATGTCTTGTTCTTCCTCGGCCTGGGTCATTTTTCCACCTTTCGCTCTTCCCTTCGACCCACTTCGTGTGCCAATTTTCCTATTGCAGTTACTCACGGGGTCATTACTAGACGTGGTGAGCGTCTCTCCGCTTCCATTTTGCTTCCCTTTCTTGGGGACTGCCACCTTTGTGTCATTTGACCCACATCGATTATAAAGACATAGGGCCCCTTCACTTGTCCTCCTTTTCAATTTCTTCTTGGGGGACGTGCGTACATTTCCTCCTGCCTCGACATGTGTGTGCGCCGTATTATCGTGGAGCACCATTTGTGAGTTTGCCTCTAGCGCATTGTCTCCTCCGTGGTAGTTGCACAAATCTTGGTCGCTCGTGTACTCTATTCGTGCCACGTGGCTTCCCCCCAATGGGTGTGTTTTTTTCTCCCCTGGAAGTTTACCACCCTTTTGCTTATCGCTTCTTTTCTTCACCACCTCACTACACGAACGAGTAACCATTTCCCCCTCGCTGTGGCACCTGCTTGTGTCCTTTTTAACGCCCTGTGTCTTCCTGCACAGCTTCATATCCACATTCCCTTCGCACGACTCGCACCCTTCGCCACCCCTTGGGTTGGCACCCCCCGCACTTATGCTTCTCTTTGGAGGGAAATGTTGACCACAAGAAGTATTTTTGTCACAACTATCCATTCTACATCTACTAACGGAGCAATTTTGCACATTCATAATTGGATGAGAGAATCCTAATGGGATAGAAGCGTCTTGCGTGTTCTTTGCTCCCTCCCCAGGTTGTTTCATACACTCCACATTCACTTTTGCATTTGTACCTCTTTCATCATGTTGATCAGTACAGGTTATGCAAAATGGTCCCCCCTTGGAAGCACAACTTTTGTTACTGCACACAGATTTATCCTTGCTCCTCGACAAGACTTGCTTCTTCCCCGTTTTGCTCGTTTTCATTTTTGTTCCATTTTCAGAGTTGAGACTTTTTTTCTTGTTTTTGTCCTTCACAGAGGGGTTATTCTCACAGATGGAAGCTTTTTTATTCACCGACATGGAGGTTGTCTTCTTTTTTGTGCAGCTATCTTCCAGTGGGATACCTCCTGCATCTCCCTTCTTATACGTACTGTCTTTCTTCATAACCACTTGTAAGTTTACACTATGGGTGGAGCGACCACCACAGCATTGGCAAATGTCTGAGGGGAGAATCGCATTCGTACCATTTACATGATTACTTTCTACAAAAGGGGAGTCTACATTATCATGGTCCTTTTGTTCTTCCTTAAACTGGGCAGGTGTCCTTTTCAGCTTGGTCATTTTTTTGCGTTTCACTTGGGAGGGATGCAGTAGGGTTAGTTTTGTGCCAATAGGGTGTATGTCATTTTCAACTTTCAGCATTTTTTTTTTTAAGCCACATTTTACTTTTTTATATATATGGTATTTTATTTTCAATTGTTTCCTTTTTTGTAGAGCTTTCCATTTTGCACACACATGATTTTTTTTCCTTAATGAAATGTTCACGGTGGAGGTAAGGGACCCTGCATCTGTCTTCCCATTCTTGTCGCCACTTCGTAGGAACAGTTTCGCGCCGAAGTTGTCTGCGTTTTTGCCGCTTCCATTCCAGTCGAACCCACTTCCCCACTTGCTTCCATCAAATGTGAATCCTCCTTTGTGTCCCCCTACGTTATAACTGTGCTCCTCGTCGATTGCACCTCCCCTTTTAGTGGAGCCGGTTTGGTCACTGTCGCTGGGGAAATTTTCCATTGGTCCAATTTTATTAGAGTCATTGATAAGGGGTGACACATATTTTTTGTCTCCTGTTAACTCCTCTTCCTTGTGCAGACTTCCCACATACATTTTTACTTCGCCACCTATCGTCTGTCCAGCGATACCTTTGTCCCACTCTTCATTTAACGAAGTCTCCTGAGGTGTGCATTCCTGTGGGGGGTCATCCCAAATGAACTGGCTATTCAATTTATCCTCCGAAGGATTCATATTTGGAATTTTTTCAAGACAGTGCACAAAAATGTCCTCATCTGGGGGATGGGTTGTTGTCGCTGCATTATTGGCCCCCACATGTGCGTTGACACATTCTGACCCGATTGCTTCTCTTCCACGTGGGGCGTCATATTGGAAAATGGAAGAGGGGTTCATCGCGTCCGTCGCTTCCGTCTCCTCGCCGCTGGACACTCCACTCATCAGTTCGTAGTTGCTCTTGGCAAAGTCGTAAACGTAATTCGAAAAGGAAACACTCTTTTTAAGTCTCTCACTGCTAGGGAATTTTTTAAGTGCTGATTTTAAATTCACTTTTTCCTTTCCTTTGGCTGTCGTGTTGGTGGTTATCCCTGCACCCACATCACTCTGGTTGGCAATTTCTGGCTTTCCATAAAAGTTGGTTGCTAAAAAGTGCCCTTCGTCATCATCGTAGTCTCCATAAGAATAATCTTCCTCTTCCCGTTCTGCATCTATCAATTTGTGGTAGGTGTTTCCCTCTGGATCTGTCTCATGGGTTGTATTCTCCTTCGAGTTCCATGAGTGAGACTTTGTCTCGGTGTAATAAGATCCATTTGTTGAGTCAACTTTGGGGGCATCACTGTTGGTCATCCCGTCACACTCGAATTGATTCGTGTTAGCGGAACCAGACTTTGATCCTACCTGGGGGATGCCATTCGATTTTGCTTCTTCCCCTGTGAGGTGTTCATTTGGGCAGCTATCCTCATTATCCCCCTGTGCATCACATTTTTCAGCGACGTCCTGTTTCACGTCTGAGGGGGGCACTTTCCCCTCGGTAGGCACTGTGCTCACGGGGATGTCATTCGGGGAGCCTGCCTGATCGGCGCCCTTTCCTTGCTGAGGGGGGACATTTCCACCAGTCAAATGGGCTTCCCTACCATGCGCATCGTCTGCTACGTCCACACCGTTACATGCTTCATCATTATCTGCAGCGTAGTTCAGTTCATCCCCTTCGCCTTTTCCTTTCCCTATCGACCCGCTCTCAATAGCTAGCTTTGCATCTGCGTGAACGGGTTCTACTTCCCCCTCCGCATGATTCTCCACACCAATGATCAAATTGTCGTAGGAACAAAGCAAGTCTATTTTTAAATTGTTAATGTAGTAGCCATGGGAAAGCGTATCAATTTTTTTTACCCAGATGTTTTTCTTTGCACACAAGCCAATGATAAAATTTTTGTTAATAATCATTTGGCTGAATTTATTTTTGACCATACTAGGTTTGCATCCGTAGGTCCCTCCCCAAATATACAAATCGTCTTCCATCGTTTTGCAAAGACTTACCTTTCCGGCACTCACATAAGTTACGTTCTTGAGGCTGTCAACTAATTTGGGTTCGTGACTCTCTGCACAGTCATCGAATCCAAGTACACCATTGGTGTTGTCCCCCCAGGAATAGAGTAAGTTGTTAAAACTGATTCCCAGGATGAAATCATTTCCAATGGCAATCTTTTTAAAAGCTATATTATTTGTATCGATCAGACATGGCTTTGTTAGTATTTTTTTCCTCATGTCTTTATTTTTTTCACCCTGGATGAAATTCTCGTTTATCAAACCGAACCCATACAACAACCCGTCGATGGTCAGATATAGGGTGTACCTATCCCTTGAGTAGACATATTTGACGATGTTATTTTCTACATCTACTTTGTGCACTCTGTTCACTTCATGTTTTTTCTTTTTCGTTCTGGTGCCTACCTCTTCAGGGTTGCTAGACTCTCCCACGTCTTTTTGCAACGTGGAAAACGAATGGACCGTTTCTGAAGTAGAATCTGGTGTGCAATCCCGGGTAGATCCTAACCCATCCTCACAATCAAACGCAGTATCATCCCCTTTGCCCAACTGCCCATAGGTGTTATCCCCATACGTGAACAAATCTCCCTCTTTCGATATAAAGGCAATGTGGCTATCTCCACTGCTCACATCGTAAATTATTTTATTTTTTAAAACAGGATCTACTAAAAGGTAGGGTACATTTTTATCAAAGTCTTCAAAACCATTCAATTGCCAACAGTATATTTTTCCTACTACTGAGAGAAACCCAATGATGGATTTTCCACAACTGACTTTTACAATTTTGACCTGAGGGTGGTACATTTTGTGTCTTATGATTTCCTTTTTTTTATTCTTTTTTGAGTTTATTACCTTCTGCTTATCTCCCCCGACGCCATCCTCATCATTGGGACTGCCTCCTTTAGGTGTGTCATCACCATCGGCGTTGTACGTATCGTCGAGCTCCTCCTTCTCCCACTCCTCATTCTTCACATCATTTATGACAAACACGTGAATCTTACTGCCTTTTTTTTCGCTTGACATGTTGTCTGTACTGTTTTTTTTTTTTTTAATTCTTCATATCTTTTGTGTGAATACACACACAGGACGACGAGGGGGAGATAGCGTCAATGCAGTTGTGCAGAATTACACACTTGTCAGGACACACACAAAACACAAAAAAAAAAAAAATTGCAATGTTGTTACGGAACAAACGGAACAGCTAAACACGGTATGCGTAAAAAAATAACAGAAAAACACATTCACTATACAAATGTAAAAAAAAAAAAATTCCCAATTGGTACCTGAACAAAATTGAAAAAAAAAAAAAAAAATTATGATATGTTCAGAATATTTTACAAAAAAGGTAAATAGGAATGGTACGTTGACGGCGAGATACAAGAACTGCGAATAAAGACAAAACAGAATACACTCTATCTTCATGTATCATTTATCTCCACAACTTCTTGATGTATTAAAAAAAAAAGAAGTTTCAGGGGTGGTAAGACAAACGGACGAAATACGGCCTGATGCTGTCTCGAGCTAGTGGCCAACTCACACAAAGTGCGGCGGGCGGGGGGAAGTTAATTGCCACCAAATTGAATGGGGCACATATGGGTGTATGCTGTCCCCTCTTTTGGGCATGCCCCGTCGGATGATAAACAAATTGTGAAGTGGTGGACAAAAAAAAAGGGGGTAAAAAAATACACATATAAGCATACATGTACACACATGCACACTCATATGTGATGTACCTGTCGCCTAGTTGAGGGCTCCTCCCCGTTGTGCGTCCTTCGGCCAAGCGCCACACATGAGGGGGATGCTGCTCGCGCTGCACTTTTTAAAGGCGAACAACACTAGCATAGACACGGGGATGGGCACGAACGTGCGTGCACAGAGAGGCATAGGCTCGCTCGTGACGTCAAAACAATATGGAGGAAAAAACCACACAGTGTCCGAGGAAGAATTTTTGGAGCCGCCAAATTGGGTGTGCATACAAAGAGACACGGGGGAATAAATGTCGCAAATGAGGCGCAGGAAAAAAAAAAAAAAAGTTACGTTTAACCCTTCAACGAGGGCACTCCTTACCAAATGAGGAGAACAGGGAAGTTTCCTGCGAAAGGTTCCCTGTTCCCTGTTTCGGGTGCAAAAAGGCCGGACGGAAAAGCATACGGAAATAAAAATGAAGGGAAAATGAACAAAAAAAAAAAAAAAATGAAGCATGTGGGACGAAAAAAATGGCGCAAAAAAAGAGGCAAACATGACGCAAATTTAACACAAATGTAACTTAAATGTAACTTAATGGTAATGCAAATGTAAAGCGAGCATAACGCAAAATAATGGAGTGACATGGAATACGCTGGGTGTAACAAGGGAAAAAAGGAAATACAAATAAAACACAGAAAAGTGCGGAAATTTCTGAGGAAAGAGCGCCACGCGGGGAAATGTGCACAATGTATGCCCCGTTTGCGTGACACATAATATGCACGAAAACGCGCCACCCGTGTGGACAGAATGAAGAACAACTTATGCGCTCCACACCATGGCACTGCTCACGGGGCATTTGCTCCACTGGGGGAAAGGCCCATCTCGTGCTTTTGCGCAAAATGGAAAAAAAAAAAAAAAAAAAAAAAAAGAGCGTCCAAATGCATAAGGGGGGAAGCATAAATAAAAATGCCTCGAGAAAGGTAACAGAAAAATCGCGAGGAGGCACAACCAAGTGGGCACACAAATGTTCCCCACGATAAGATATATCGTCAAAGTGTAAATGGACTAATGCATAACACTTTGCCATGTTTTACAACTTTTCTTCCTCCATTGCGCGCGCGCGAATGGTACCCCGCATATTCTTTTAATAGCGTAGGGTCAAAAAAAAAAGAAAAAAAAAAAATGGACAAAAAAGTATATGCTTCAACGTGGTGATGGCAAAGGAGTGCAGTCAGATGAGACAACACATGGAATGAAGCCTCCTTGGAGATATTCCCACTTGGTGCACACAGCGTGTCCAAACCTTTTTTTTTTTTAACTGCTGCTTCTGTCCAATCGACATGCACACGGGTGGAGATCCTGCAGTAGCGAAGCTCAGCTCCACTAATTTAAACCATAATTATATTTCAACCCGCTTCTGGCCTCTGTCCGCGTACCATGTAGCATGTAACACTGTGTAATGATATACCCTTCGCTCCTTAGCGGACATGTGCTCGCTCCATGATCACCTCCAACGTGAACTTAAAATAGGTACATTGGTTATTCCCCTTCGCGGGAATATAATGAGGACAACTGCGGGTAAAACACGATGCGCGGTTAATTGTGCACCGATTAGATACATCCGCCAGGGGGGTAAAAGAAAAAAAAAAAAAAAATTAATTCGGTAAGGGGCTCCCAACTCTGTGCACCCCCTTTTCTCCATCGACCAAATGACAAAATCGGTGAAACTTCCAATTGGAAGGGGAGAACACCAACTTGGATTTACTTAATCGCAGAACAATATTGTACAAAGGCAAGCATACCTGTGAAGGAGAGTAAAGGTGTGCCGGTTGCCCATGTGGGAAAGCAGATAGTCCACATGTGGTGCGTGTGTGGCGTTTGTTCTGGTTCTCCTTAGGTGTCACGTTGTAGGTCGGCTTTCACCCCCCCTTCTCCTTCGCACCTCTCCAATTCGTCACTTTTATTTTTGTCCATTTGTGCATTTTTCTATTTGCTCCATTCCCTTTTCACGATGCTGTGCGTTCATCCGACAAGGGCAGCAATCATTTGCTAAGGGTGCAGACCCCCTTACATAGAGTCCCCACTACAAGGTTGTGCATTTGTATGCACAAGTTCGAACGCACGAGGTGAAAGATGTCGGTCCCAATACCAAATGCTTCTGCTTTTTTCTCGTTGAGCCCACGTTGTCGAAATGGGAACGGAACAGTGTATCGTTGCACGAGGTTCCGTTCTGCTCGCGTGTGGGTTCCGTTCTGGTTGCATGTTGGTTGTGGTGGCAAGCAAACAAAAAAAAAATAAATAAATAACACAAAATGGAGAAAAAAAAAAAAAAAAAAAAAAAAAAAAAAAAAAAAAAAAA